>NW_003546880.1:25331-33918 GCF_000090795.2 Amphimedon queenslandica
ATACTGGTCAACAACATTAATGTATTATTATACCTTGATTAATTACTGATTGAGGTGTTGCTCCTTCTGTTTCTTTCTCCTCCAGTCTTGCTACTCTCTCTTCCTATTAAGTTAGTTTAATAAAAATTAATAGTCAAACACAAATTATTATACCTTTGTATCATGAGGTTGTTCCTTTATCTCCTGTACTTCCTCTTCCAGTGGTTCCTGTATTTCCTTTATAATACAGTATATATTGGTAATTACTGACAGTATATATACACATACTTGTATCTTCTGTTTCTTCCATATTGTGCAGTATCCAACAGTAAGCTTCATTAGACCATTTTTTATTAATAATTCAAGATTTTCACTCAATTTTATAATGAGAGCTCCAGTGAGAGAGTGAGGGAAGGAGCAAGTGATGGTGATGGATTGAGTGCTTTTGATGTCAACCAGTTTCACAAATTTACCGGAAGATTTAGATACGATATCTGTAACATCCTTTAGTTTATGCTCAGTAGCTTCCCATCCAAGTACATAAGAGATGGATTCACATTTAAGAGGAGGACTGGCCCTAACTACATCAAACGGCTCATTCAAGCACAGATCAACTGATAAATTACGACACGATTCATCAATTTCCCTCTTGTAATCGTCAATGTATTTCTGAGCATCATCAATCTCAAAGTGCTCAACAACAGCTTCAAGGATCACAATATTAATGAGACTGCAATTTTTTCTAATCAGACGCATAATACCTTGAAGATTACTAATCACACTCAATTCTGCTTCAAGGTCAGAGTTAAAATCTTCAATGAACATCTTAAGATCTTCTAAACGAGGAGGACATTTAACAATAACTTTGCGAACATTAGAAAACATTTTAGCAAATTTTGCAAAAAGCACATCAAAATCTTGACTTTTATATTGTGGAATGTAAAGAGGAGCAACTGCAGAAATAAATGTGACTAATAATTACACCCACTGATATTACCACTCACCATTAGTAGTTGTCGATTTATTGGAATCAGAAGATTCTTGAGCTAAAAATTATTAAAAAACTGATTACTAATATTCTATTGATATACCTTCATCATCGGATATCACCTGTGTATTATCATTAAATGTTTTATCTAAAAAGATTTTCAAAAATTTATTGCGTAAATTACGCTAGCTCACCATAGTCTTTTTGTATAACTGTTCCTAGTTTTACATTACCAGTGAACTTGCACAACACACTAGCAAATGTTTGTAGTAAACTATACTTGCTTTCAATAGCTACTATAATGGCAGCTAACAGGACTTCACATTGATCGGAAACAGAGGGACTAGCCGATACAACAGTATCTAATACTTGTCCTGTTATGACACCCTCTCTTTGAAACATAATAGCTACACTGAGAGGATCAGAGAGAGACTGAGAGAGGAGTGGATGATGAGTGTTGAATATATCAATAGCCTTAGCTTTATGTTCTATAGAATACACACACAGAGTCAATACTAATACAATCAGGGATATTAACTTACCCTCTTGATTTAGCTTGTCAGCTGCAGCATTCTCATTCATAAATTTAAGAGCATCTGACAGTGAGTCAAAGGTAGCTCCTCCTTTACTGTCAACATTATCAGCTCTGGATAACCACTTGGAGAGACACTCCGTCAAGCATCGAAATACATCACCAGGATGATTCCTTTCAATGGCGTCCAGTGTGTTCTTGTGTAGTCCTAGTGTCAGTCCCAGCTCATGCCATCTTGTCTGAGGGAAACCACATCTCTTCAACAGATTAAGTACATCAATAAGTTGATCTAAAATCATATTCAATGATACATAAATAGTTAAGGAACATTACCAATAGTCAAAGGAGAAGAGAAGAGACTCAGAGAAGAGGAACAAGAACTGGTTTTAGTTGCCATTGATCAAAGAACAAGCTAACCGGATGCAAACTTTGCAAAGGAATCAAAGGGAGGTGCTGGTTTTGGGCGGGGCAATTGTTGTTATTTTAACCCTCAATATAGGGCGGAATTGGAACAGTCAACAGACGGTCCTGAGACGGATCATGATGGACTTTTCATATAAGTATACAGGGAAGAGAGAAAGTTGATGATGAAAATGATGGAGTTGCTAATGACAACAAAATAACAGATGAGGTAGTTTAAATGTACCTGTACATGTATACTAGTACATGAATTCTAGTAAAACTGGGAATTACTGAATAATTATGAATTTGTGACCAGTGCCATTGAGCATTTAGCATAACAATCCTATTATATATTTATTTATTTATTTATTCATCTATTTAACATGTTGACAAAATTTGATGGTGAACTATTATCAGTTAGTAGTATATTTATACTTTATTGTTCTCCATGTCCAGAAATTGCAATGGGACTTCCGGTCGCGTTAATTTAATGATATTCATTGGAATTACCATAGCAACGGCAGTTCCGCAATGGTGGATTGATAGGAAGCTTCACTACAAAGCTTGCTAACGTCTTTCTGGTACATGGATGGGACTTCACTAGATACTTGAGGCTTCTAGAATGCTACTTAATGCAATTGGTTATGGTAGTTTTCTCATATTCTTTTGTTAAAGTGGCAAGCGTGGTGAAAGAACAGGCTCTTCTCAACAAACGGCCGTCTTACTTTAAAAAGGTCTAGAGACACTATTTGCTTGTATATATAAGATGTTAAGCACTCTTTCTTTCACTTTATTATTCCTAAGAGAAGAGGAAAGCACTTGTGACTTGTTGACTCTTGCTGCTGCACCCATCATTATTGAAATGGCTAAAATTACTTCACCTTCAGGAGACAAATGTTCCAAACAAAGTTTTGAATTTCTTTATCTTTTTTGCATCATTGGGTAGTAAGAATTTTGTACTTTCACAAAATAAGTGAGCAAATTGTCAAAAATTGTTTGAAATTTAGATATAACCATTCAAAAAGTAAAAAAATTATCATACATACATAAAGGAATGACAAGATGGCGGCACTGACTGCCTCATCTTCAATTGGTAAATGTTCCACACAAAGTTACTCCAAATGCTGTAATATTTAGCAGGAACACAGGTAGATGGATGAAGAACAGCTACTGAAGTGAGCAAATTGATGATTCTTATTCTGAAGAAAGATATAGCCTAGTAAATGGAAATGTCCATTCCTGCCCTGTATAAAGTCAATCAGTGGTATACGGAGATAATTGCTCAGTATACTACTCCGTGTCCACTCATTTCTGGACATGCATCTCTCTCCTCCTATCCTTTCTTTCATTTTCTCTCTCATAGGAGCTTGTAGCTTTAAAAGACTCTCATGTATTTAATGTAAGTAATGTAATGTAATGCTTTGAAATCACACCAAATTTTTACATTTTCTGATACATATTGATGTCCTTATGCTGTGTAGAAAGTTTGAGCTGATTCCGACTTCAATTTTTCAAGTTATGGCCATTTTAAGATATTGCCGTGATTTTGAAAAATACCCAAGACTATAGCCCATTGTTTTTCCAAAAAAAGTCTCCGAAATCAACTCAAATTTTTATTACATTTTCTGATACATATTGATGTCCTTATGCTGTGTAGAAAGTTTGAGCTGATTCCGACTTCAATTTTTCAAGTTACGGCCATTTTAAGAAATTACCACTACCGTAAATCTTCTAAAAATTCAACACTCTAACTTCGTCAAATTAAATAATTTTTTCCAAATTTTCACAAAATTACCTGTAATTATTTGATTATGCAAAATTACTGGCTGAGTATTCTAATTTCGACATAATCCTCTCATTTCGGCTCATGATTGACCACTTGCTTCAGTCTACCTTACCAAGCAGCTGAGACTTTGGAATGACCCTCCCTCCAATTTAGTCAATAAAAATTATTTAAAAGTAAAAGAACATTTTTAACCTCTAATTTTTCAATAATTATTACTGATTTTAAGGTGAATTTAATTTGCCGAATTTTTAGAAGATTTACAGTATTTCGAAAAATACCTAAGGCTTTTTCCAAAAACATGGCTGTGAAATTACCCCAAATTTTTATTAAATTTTTTGATACATATTGATGTCCTTATGCTGTGTAGAAAGTTTGAGCTGATTTTGACTTAAATTTTTCAAATTACGGCCATTTTAAGAAATTATTGAGATTCTGAAAAATACCCAAGGCAATAGCCAATCATTTTTTTCAGAAAAATGGCTTTAAAATCACCCCAACTTTTATTATATCCTTATGCTACTTAAAAAGTTTGACCTGGTTTTGATTAAATTTTTGAGTTACATGTATGACCAAAATCAAAAGTAAATATACGTATGTACATGTACATGTAATTTTTAAATAAAATCCCAAAATTTGGATTTTTCCAAGAATGGCTTTAAAATCATCGTAAATGTTTATTATATTTTTTGACAAAGGTTTTATTTTGATGAGTTGATGATTCAAAATAAAATGCCAAATTTTACAACCGTCAAAAAATTTTTGTACTTCGTGCCGTGTGTACCCGAAAGGCACTATTCGTCAAATTTAAAAATTGTAAAAAATCTACTGTATAGCTTGAAATTTTCGTGGAATGTAAATTTCGTGGTTTTTGTGGTTATGGGGCTGCCCACGAAATTTAAACCCACGAAATCATTGAAGTGCCATCAACCACGAAATTTAAACCACGAATTGCCCTACTAGGAGCAAACCACGAAAATATCAAGCTATACAGTAATTTTGATCAGAATCAGCTCAAACTTTCTACACAATGTAAGAGCATGTATTTGTATCAGGAAAAAATTATAAAAGTGAAGAATTCTCTCCTTTTCATTTGAAGTAATAATGACAATTATGACAATTACGTGATATTATATTATTATTTTTTTATTTTTATTTTTATTTTTATTAATTGCTAGGAGTGGTTATCATTATTCATGCATTAGTGATATTATTAAGTTGATCCTCAGATGAAGAAAGCTGGATTACTAAGACACACACAAATTAACAGCAGAAGCATTGTGGAGAAAAGTAAAGAACATTTATAATTATAATTTAATCATTATTGTTACGTGTTGCTATGGTAACTGATACATGTACTGTATACTAGTCGAAGGTAAAGGAGGAGAGAGAGAGAGAGAGATGGAGAGGGAGAGAGAGGGGATGGAGGAAGGGAGAGGGGGAGGGAGGGAGGGAAGAAGATAGAAAGAAAAGTGAAACAGCAAAGGACAATTCCACCATTATTATACAACGTAGGTCTAGGGCAAATTTTATTCTCCAAGTTTGAAAAAAATTTGCAATTTCCTGAAATCTCCTATAGCTTTTGGTCACTCATATTTTGCCATGTGTCCTGAAGTCTACCATTTTAGCTAGTTTAGTCTCCCAAAAATTTTATCTAGATATAATATCAATGGGCTAGTGTTTAATAGTGATAGTACAGTAACTAATGAAAGGTAATGTACTGTATCTCTTATTTATTATTAAGGACAGTGTTTTGATGCACATATGGATTCTCCTATACCTGGTCTACAGTATGTGATGGGTACTGATACTGATCCTGAACTATATGATACAATAGTAATGGCTAATCTTGTAAGTACATTATACTATACACACTACCGTACATCGGGTATATTTCAATGCATGAAAGTGGTGGAAATATTAAGTTCAATGATGGAATAATTCGGAAGCCTTTTATATTTCGAAAATATTTTACTTGCTATTATTTCCATCAACCACCTGGCCTGATAAGTAAATCGAAGCATTTGCTGGCTTCTCCACTTCTGAATCAACCTTAGCAACACTTCTAACTGGCAAAGAAGGCTCTTTATGGCCTTCGAGTTAGAAGCCATGAAGCCATGGATAGTTATGAAGCCACGTGTTCATATTAATTGTACAATACCACATATCTTCTATTCCTTTTTATCCGCATATTTTAAAATTTCATAATATTTATTTTCGCAACGGATTGCTTTTTCCGAAATTATTAATGCATTGAAATATACCCAATATGCGGTATATTGTAGTGTATGATTTTCAAGCAACTTTAAAAATTCATAAAAAGTCCAAATTTGATCAGAGTCAGCTTAAACTTGATACTGAGCATAAAAACATGTATATGCATCAGAAAAAAGTATAAAATTCTAGAATTTTCAGTTTTTCATTTTTGACAAAATTTGGCCAATGACCGTGTGACTGGCCCAATTGACCGGCCCAATTTTGGAGAAACTTAAATATTTGTTAAAAATCTAATTTTTGTCAGAATCAGCCCAAACTTTCTACACAACATAAGAACATGTATATGCATCAGATAAAAATATAAAAATGAAGAATTTTTACCTTTTCATTTTTGACAAAATTTGGCTAATTTTCCTTTTCAAATTTCAATTTTGATATTATTCGTTATTGTTAGGGTTATTTCCAGCTAAAGGGTAAGCCAGGAGCATGGAAGCTGAGACTAAGAGAAGGAAGATCATCAGAAGTATATCAAATATCAAGGTACAACTGTTTGTACAATATAGTAGTATATAGTAATACTTGTACCAGAAATTTTATGATCTACAGTACAGGGATAAATAGTATTCCTATATTGCCCTGTATACAATATACAAATGTATATACAATTATTATTGACAGTTATAATATTGGCAGTTTTATTTTGAACCGCCAATTTGCCAATTTTTCTGGCTATACAGAGTATTTCTATTGCCCTGTGTACATGTACATGTATGTACATGTACATTGCTGCTTATGTAAAGTTCCTTTCTCTCCTTTTCTCTTCTCTCTTTATAATCTCTCAGTTACTATCAGTCCAGAGTTGGTTCAGGTGGTAATGTATCCTCAATACCAGTTAATGTATCCAGTTTTACCGGTAATCACTTAATAGTACGAGTGACAAAGAAGCCAGGGATGGAAAAGGCCAGTCTCCTACTGAGCAAGACTGAGAACCAACAAGCCACACCTACTGGCTCCACCCCTTAACAAAATGGTGGAATAATTGACTCAATCTCAAAGTTAGTTTTGTGTGTATTTTTATTTTATTAATATTGTGGTACAGGTTCTTTGTACCTGATGATGCTCCAATCATTACTGGGTCTAATGATACAGTCCCTACCACTGATACTATTAATATATTCTCAATAGCTTCTGGACACCTTTATGAAAGATTCCTAAGGTTAGGAGTGGAGATAAGTAGAGAAAACTAAAGATTAATGAGACAGACATTATGCTATATTTGTGAGTGATTTTTAAAAAGTTTGAGGGAGAGAGACAGAGAGAGAGCTACATGTATTAATAGAAAAAGTTAATATAAAGCAATAAATGTACATGTACATACACATATTGGTTGGTTGTGAGAGATTTGTTAAACTAAGTTTAATATTGGAGTTACATGTACTGTATGTGTATGAGTGTATTACTAGTGGAGTGTTATTAGTGTTTGTATTGTGTAGGATTTGTGGGAGTATGGCACTAGCTGATAGACAGTGACTGCTGAGTAATAGTGATTAGTACTTAATGTGTTAACTAATTAAGATTTTGTGTTAAATTATTATTGTTACTATGTTTAGTATCATTACACTTATGTAATGATTTAATTTTGATTTTTGTATAAAAGGAGCTTGTGCTCTGTACTCTTTTGTCTGTCATTTTGTCTGTCGTTTTGTCTGTAGTTCTTTGCTGTAATATATATAATCTTTGATCTTAACCGATCGTATATCCCGCGGCAAGTGCATTTATACCAATAGGATTATGATGCTAAGCGTTCTGAAACACACTAAAAATCCAGTCAAGTTTTGGTTCCTAAAAAATTATTTTTCACCACAATTCAAAGTAAGGAAAGCTATAAATAATTATAAATGTTTGTACATCTACATCAATAATTAATTGAATATTATTACTATTATCATTAATTGTTTCATTCTCAGGATTTCATTCCCAGGATGGCTGAGAGGTATGGGTTTGAGTATCAGCTGGTACAGTACAAGTGGCCATGCTGGCTTCATGGACAAACTGAAAAACAAAGATTAACCTGGGCGTGAGTATATAATAATTATTAATTAATGATTATTATTATTATTATTATTATAGGTACAAAATATTATTTCTAGATGTACTTTTTCCATTAAATATTAAGAAAATAATTTTTGTCGATGCTGACCAAGTATACAATGTAGTTATAAAAGTTATTATTAATTATAATTACTTATTAACAGTTACTTATAATTATTAATGGTTATTAATAGGTGGTTCGTACTGATATGAAGGAATTGTTGGAGGAGCCATTGGATGGAGCACCTTATGGATACACTCCTTTCTGTGATAGTCGTACTGATATGGATGGATTCAGGTAATTAATGATATGTAGTATTGGTATAGTCAAGAGTGGATAATAATAGAAGAGAGTGTCCTACTGTGATATACCCCCTGCTTCATCACAGCATAGAATTGAAGAGTCACATTCAGGATATTTTCAGTCTTTTATTTGAGTAGTTATTATATTGCTAGTTATTTTTGAATAACTACTCAAAAATACTGAAAATATCCTGAATGTGACTCTTCAATTCTACGCCGTGATGAAGCAGGGGTTATATCACAGTAGAACACTCTCTTCTATTATTATCTACTCTTGGTATAGTAATAGACC
>NW_003546880.1:35266-42435 GCF_000090795.2 Amphimedon queenslandica
CCTACCTCTCCCTCATCAACTCACACTCCCTCTCATCAAGAACTGTAATTATTATTATTATTATTATTATTATTATTATTATTATTTTCATTTGTAGCTGATAATTTATTAATATTTTCTCTTTCAATTATTTATAAATATCTTTTGAGAAGCAATAATTTAAATTAACTTGTTACTGATTGTTGAAGTCTTAAATGTAACTGGTCAAGTGCTGCCTATTCATGTCCATCAGTGTTAGTGTATTGAGAATGTCTAGCCCATTGCAATTGATGTGTTAGATATGTAAATCTGTCTTGTGTAGGTAAACTTGTATTTAGTGTATGATGTATATATATACATACAGAATTGCATGTACATAGGCGTAGAAATGATTCAAAAGTTGGGGGGGCTCAACATTAAAAAGCATGACTTAGCATGTGAATATTGGGGGGGCTAAGCCCCTCTTGCTGAAAAGTTGGGGGGGGCTTCAGCCCCCCCCCCATTCCTACGCCTATGATGTACATGTACAAGTAGCTACTTCAGTTCCTTCATTACTTCATACATGTACGTAATCCAGGATGTACAGGTACATGTGATGTCTTTATTAAATTAATTTTATCTGTACTAGCCCTTAATGTTGGCTTCATTTTTGAACAACTGTAAAAATTCAATAAGTTCAATTTTGATCCAAATCAGCTCAATCTGTCTATGTACTATAACATCAGGACATGTATGTGCTTAAATATGAAAATTTAGGATAATAGGATTGTCACTTAACCAATTCTGATGACAATTGAATGTACATGTAAGAATATTATAAAAGTGTCTCCTTCCTACGCATGTACTGTACATGTACATTTACTTTCCTCCAACATGACAATTTGATTGGTCAATTACAAAAAGGCATAATAGAACATCATAATTAATTCCATAATGAAACTGTATAACTGTATGTTACATGTGCATGCACATGTATGTACTGGTATTATTATTATATTAATGATCAAATTGTCTCCCTCTTGTAGCTATCTCATTTCTTTCCACCTCTTTCTCATTGTCATTTCTTAAACTTCTTCCTCTCATTCTCTCTCGTCCTTTCTCTTAGTATCAATCTCTCCTTTCTTTACTTAGTCCATCATCCATGAGTCAGGGAGCCCCTCATATCCATAACTTATACCAGTAGTACCTCCTCTGATGGAAGACATCTTCAATAGGTTTGATCAATTCTGTTCATTATCCTCCAAATTTATTATCAAATCTGGAGGATAAAGAAACTAGCACAAGTAAAGACAAAGGACTCAGTGTAAGGAGCTAGTGGAGAGATTGATATCTAATGGAATATCAGGGAAAGAAATGACTTTACCAGGTAATGTATTTTTAGTTGCATGATGTTTCCTAGGAGTAGTACCCAGCATATCATACTAATGTCTCCTCCATCCTTCTATTCCCTTACTCTGTCCATCTCTCTCATTTTCTTTCTCCCCCTCTCTCACTCCTTCCCTTCCTCTCTCTTCCTCCTTCACTGTCTCTGGCTCCCTCCCCCGACCTTCTCTCTCTCTCTCTCTCCATCTTCTGTCTCTCCTTCTGTTCTTTGTCCCTCTCTTTCTCTATCCATTCCTCCCTCTTTCTCTCCACCTCTTGTAAATAATGTGAATGTGTTCTTGGCATGAGGGGTATATGGTCAGTCTGGCAGCAAGTGCATTTTAAAATTATTTTCAAAAATTAAATGATATCAAAAGTACTCTTGATGATATAAATTATTTATTATTAAACTAATATGAATATGAAATAATTACTCAAAGTGTAATCTGTTTTCAATAGTTTCGTAATAAGGTAAAGAAAAACAAGTTTGTTTATGTTTCCTGTCTAGATATAGTGCTGTTAGTGTATTATTGGTCTTGAGAGATTCCATCAATACCAGTACTCCATCAGTATCAATGTTAGTACCATCAAGACAAAGGCCAGCAAGTGTGTGGTTGTAGAGTAAAAGTTCAGCTAGTGACTGAGCACTGGTTGAAGTGATGTCAGGATTTCTATGAAGGAGTAAGCTAGTAATTGTTTTATTATTAATTAATGATTGTGTTAGTGCAATTACTCCATCATCATTGATGGAATCATCATTGATCACTAGTGTCTCTAATGAAGTATTGTTTGTTATTTTGTGTGACAGTAAGAGGATGACATCTTTTGTTATTTTAGTGTAATATATACCAATCCACTTTATTGTTCTTATCTCTAGTACTAGTGACAGCAGTAGGTATACAATATCAGGTGATGAATGATAGAGAATAATGTTCTGATGACTGTCGGCTAATTGACTGATCACTTCTTGACATTGACCTGCTGATGGTCTAGTGAGGGTTACACTATCAATGGTCCACTCCACCTCTCTAGTCCCTTCTCCTAATAATAAACACAGTCAGTCAGTTAATGTGTGTATATTATTATTTTAATACAGTATAATAGGTAAATAATTATGGTTGTTTGTGTGTTGTTCCAGGTGATGCTAGTTTTTGTACCAGTAAGTCATTATAGCTGCTAGGATGTAACAGTAAACAAAAATCAATTCCTTGTTTTATTAATGTACTGGAATCAATAATTATTGTTCCTCCATCTCTCTCTCCCTTCATCACTCTCTCTCTCCAGCTTTACTTCCCTCCATCTCTTTCTCTTTCTTTCCCTTTTCTTCCTTCTTCCTCTCCCTCCCTCAGGTTATCTCTCTTTCCCCTCTCTCTCTCCTTCTCTTGTAGGGTGAAGGTCACTGTAGTACTTATAAACTGATTCAACCACATGCAGTTAAGTGTGGACACAATTTGAGCCTGGTTTGTGAATGATTTCAAGTTAAACTGGCTTGTATAGGAAGATGAGACTTAATGTTTGTGATTATTTTAGTAAATCTAGTTTTTTGTGTGAATTTTTGCTATGTTATTAAAAATTAGAAATTATTGTTAAACATAAACACTTTTTGAATATACTATAAAAATTGTAGATGACTGAACAGTTTTAAAAGTGACACAAAATTAATTGTATTTTTGCCTCCACCATGTAAACAATAGTTACAAGCTATAGCATCTGCATTAATTTACTTAGCAAAACCTGATACAAAATATGGGTAATTTTAAAAGGAGAACCTCCTGGGAAACTTTATGTTACACGAACTATGAATCTGATTGGCCGATTACAACTAGGCAAAGCATGCAAGTATAAACTACACACTATCAATATAGTCTATTAATTATTTACTGTATCTCTACAGGACACAATTATTAATTAATTAATTACTTGAGGTATTTGATGGTTCTTTAGTTTGATGTGATTCCACATTTATTATTAGTCTATCCAACTGTTCCTTTATCTCTTGATGAATAACCTGTTGATCCTCTTCTCTTTTATCTAGTGTCTTTTCACTGGATATTTCCTGGTCCAGTTTCAATGTATCTCTTTCATAATCTATCAGTGATAGAGTACATTACTAATAAATAATTAATAAATTTTACCTTTTATTTTATGCATCAATTCTTCATTCTCTTCTCTTTTATTTAGTATATGTACACTCATTACTGATATTCGTCCTCATAGTTCAGCTATTTCTCTCTTAATATCTATTAATGATTCATTCTGATCCAGTAAACCTATCATAGTATATTTATAATACACTAACACATACATTATGATTCAGTATACCAGTTTTATTTGTTGATATTTGCTCTATTTCCATTCTCATTCCCTTTATAATTTTGTTTGATGCTGCAATAATAATAACAATAAATTATAAGAAAAATAATAAATTTCTGACCTGAAGTAGAATCTGTACGACATTTAATATGATATTCTTTTTTCATTCCTAAAATAATTAATACAATCAACATTTTACATCATATGAAGGTGGCAATTGGATCCCTTATTATGAGTCATTTCAATAGCTACTATCACATTTTGGACTTAAATGACATTTTACATGATACTCCACCAATGTTAGGTACTATTATATGTCATATTGTGTATAATTACTTTGTAGTTTCTCTTCCAAATCATTGGTTGCCTCTTTTACTTCCTTTAATTCCACTAGTGTACATTCCTCTTCATTTTGATCCTCCTATCAGTAACTAAGTATTACACTATTATACTAATAACTAACAACTACATGTAATTCTGAAGTATAATTATTTACACATTAATCAAATGATAGTGATATTTATAAGCAGTATATAGCGGAAAATTTGGCGAACTTTTTTACTTTGGAGATTGGTAATAAAATTGCCAGAATAAAATCTCCACTTTTGCTGTATTCCAAGCATCATCAGAAACACGTGGCTGTCACTTTGCTAATATAAAACTGTCAAAATTAAGTACTGCCAAATTTTCTTGCTATACTGCAGTGGCAATAATGTACAAAATAAAATTTATTATACACAATGTTTGATATTAATTTATCGCTAACCTTAGTTTTCTGTATTATTGACAATTTCTGTATTTTTTGCTTCATTTTATACAATTCCTACATGCACAGATTTTATAATGAAACATGCAGTGATTGATAATTTATCAATAAGCTACACTAATATAACAACACACTCCAACAGTAAGCTCTTATACATTAAAGTATTACTTCCTCCTATACTTGTAATACCAACAAACAGGTACCTTTTCTTTATCACTAATTATGTTTGTTAGTTGCTGTGCAGTTTCTTTAATTCTCTATTGATTATAATAATAAAGTAATCAAACACAAATTATTATACCTTTGTATCACAAGGTTGTTCCTTCATCTCCTGTACCTCCTCTTCCAGTGGTTCCTGTATTTCCTTTATAATACATTATGTAATGATAATTACTGACTGTATATATACACATACTTGTATCTTTTTTTTCTTCCATATTGTGCAGTATCCAACAGTAAGCTTCATTAGACCATTTTTTATTAATAATTTAAGATTCTCACTCAATTTTATAATGAGAGCTCCAGTGAGAGAGTGAGGGAAGGAGCAAGTGACAATGATGGAGTTTCCTTTCTTGATGTATTTTATTTTCACTAGTTTACCAGACGTTTTGGAAATGATTTGCTTGATATCTTGTAGCATGTGCTCATCTGGTTCCCAGTCAAAGACATATGTAACTGTTTCACATTGAAGAGAAGGACTACCTCCTAATGCTTCAAACTTCTCATTTAAGCAAAGAGTAATCTTCACTGTGCGACAAAACTCTTTTAATATGGCTTTGTATTCTGTGATGTATTTTTCAGCTTCTTCGATTTCAAATTCATCAACCAATGATTGAAGCAACTTAATATTGATCAATGAACACTCATTCTCTACTATGGACAATACTTCAGAAATATCTCTGCATTCACTTAATGATATTTTGAGGCTTTTCTTAAAGCAACAAAGATATTCTTTGACGTCATCTAAAGGTAGTGGCTTGTTCTTCATTATTTTACGAACTTTGTACAACATTCGACCATAAGACGTTTGTATTGAAGTGAATTCATCACTCATGCATTGAGGAATGGCTATCTCAACTATTAGAATCAAAAATAAATTGCAGTTTTATTATTAATATTATACGTACCAGTTGGTGTAATAGGTGGAGTAGGTGATGGTATAGTTGTTCTAGTGCTTAACGTATTAGTGCTCATATCATCATCAGGAATAACAACTCTAATAACTTTGTTATCATCATTGAAGTATTTGTCTATAAAACAAAATACTGATCATGATTTAGGTATTAATGTGAAATGTAATAGACTCACCATAGTCTCTTTGTATAACTGTTCCTAGTTTTACATTACCAGTGAACTTGCACAACACACTAGCAAATGTTTGTAGTAAACTATACTTGCTTTCAATAGCTACTATAATGGCAGCTAACAGGACTTCAAGTTGACTAGGAACAGAGGGACTAGCTGATTCCACACTAGCCAATATTTGTCCTGTTATGACACCCTCTCTTTGAAGCATAATAGCTACACTGACAGGATCAGAGAGAGACTGAGAGAGGAGTGGATGATGAGTGTTGAATATATCAATAGCCTTAGCTTTACGTTCTATAGAATACACACACACAGTCAATACTAATACAATCAGTGATATTAACTTACTCTCTTGATCTAACATGTCAGCTGCAGCATTCTCATTCATAGATTTAAGAGCATCTGACAGTGAGTCAAAGGTAGCTCCTCCTTTACTGTCAACATTATCAGCTCTGGACAACCACTTAGAGAGACATTCCATCAAGCATCGATATACATTATTAGGATGATTCCCTTCAATGCCGTCCAGTGTGTTCTTGTGTAGTCCTAGTTTAAGTCCCAGCTCACACCATCTTGTCTGAGGGAGGCCACTTCCCTCTAATAGATCCACCACATCAATAAGTTCCTCTAAAATCATATTAAATAATACATAAATAGTAATGAACTTTACCAATAGTGAAAGGAGAAGAGAAGAGACTCAGAGAAGAGGAACAAGAACTGGTTTTAGTTGCCATTTATCAAAGAACGAGACACCTACGGTGCATGGCCTCGCCCCTATAGCTGCTATGGTGCATGCCCTCACTGCAATAGCTGTTTGATTATCAGCACGAAGAGAGTCTGCTCAACACTAGCTTCCTGCAGTTGCATGCACTTGCTCTTGAATACCTGCAGAAGTAGCAGCACTGCAGCACATACATGCAAGCAGCTCCAGCCCCTCCCATGCATGTAGATTGAAAGGTGTGGCATTAGGGTAGAGAGGTCTAATAATAATAATAATAATAATAATAACAACTTTACAAAAACAAAGACAAAGTTAACAAATAAAAGCAAAAGTTGGTAAAAAAATGGTGTCTCTGAAGGACTCAATGACCGAATCAGAGAGCCTAAAATTAAATTAAATTACACTACATTAAAAATTAAATTTAGATTTAAAACAGAACATAATATTAAAATGAGGAAAAATTAGGAGTTTTGGGGGAGTGAGAACATTTATTACATGGACATGATAAGTGATAGGTGCATGGGTGGTCAACATTATAAGAGTTGAGAAAATGATTCCATAGAAACTTTTTCACCTTCATACAGTTTGTAGTGGGAGAGAGACTTAAATCGAATGATGGCAGCCCATTCCAAAGCCTAGGGAGCCTATGGAAGTAGGAGCCAGAAGTTTGAGAAGATGAAGTGAGCCTGTGATGCAGCTTGTGATGATGGCCAGTTCTTG
>NW_003546880.1:42481-44020 GCF_000090795.2 Amphimedon queenslandica
TTTTTTTATTTTACATTACTATCCTTATTGCTTGTTTTTTAAAAATATCTACAGAATTAGAGGGAAGTTATAATAATTTTAAGCTTGATATATGTAGGAAACATGACTCTGAAAGTAAGTCAAATAAAAATATCTTCTGCTCTGCATTAATTAGCAACTAGAGTTGGGTCAACTTGAATTTTGTTAGCTACTTTTCATACTGTTCATTGATAATTGCCACTAAAACTGAATTATCTTAGTTCCTTGAGCAACTTTTAAGAGATAATGATATCAGCCACTGATGTAAAGATTTGCTATCAGTCTAAGTTGCTTATAAAAGCATTATAAACACTTATTTACATTAAATATCTTAATGCAATCAGAGCAGTATTTGTAATTATGTAAAAGGAATACTTTCAAATAAAAATGATAGGTGGTAACAATTTTTGGCCAATAAAATATTTTATATTTTTGGTAATATCATAATAATCATTTTTACACAATGAAAATAATTGTTATTTGTGAGGCGACTTTTATTGTTTAAATTTTACAACTATATGTTTGTTTTTAATGCAGATTGTAACTCATTTCATTGCAACTAGATCTAGATTCAGTATAATCTATTCTATGACCAATGACTGAAGGCTTTTTATTTTGATATCATCACTGAAATCTCTTACATTCAAAGTTTAAAATTATTACAGTTAAAAATAGTTATTTTTACTTTATAAAGAGTTAAACATTGCAACAAATAAGGATTGAATGGAATAGAAGAACAAGAGGACTGATCCGCGGGAAGTTATGGTGCATATTCTGAATTCTTGGGAGTTGATCCGCATTCTAGGCAGACGCCCGTGCACGTTCCGCGCGTTCACGTGCTTGGTTCAGCGTGCGGAACGATCCGCAGCAATCCGCACTGATCCGCATTCTAGTAACGCCCCACACAACAACTACCTATACCTCGCGTAGGCGAGGCCAACAAGCTAACCGGATGCAGACTTTGCAAAGCCCTGTTAAGGGAGGGGCTGGTATAGTTGGGTATTCTTCGAGGTATTCTTGTTATGTTAATCCTCAATATGGCGGCGTTGGAACAGATGCAGCTTCTGAGCTTTTCATACAGGGAAGAGAAGAAGTTGATGATGAAAATTATGGAGTTACTAATGACAGCAAAATAACAGATGAGGTAGTTTAAATGTACCTGTACATGTATACTAGTACATGTGAATTTTAGTCAAATTGTGAAATGCATGTACGATATGCCCTGTACCTAGTCTCGCTAGCCAGACCATTCCCCAGCCTACAGTCATTGGGGTGGACGGCGGGGAAGGGTCTGGTACATTGCTTGATGTAGCCTTGTTCTGACAGCAACCACGTGGGTAGTGACGTAATGAAAATGTCATGTGCAAAAGACCCCGCCCATCACACGTGTTTTCACGTGTGTAATGCAGCAACGACTTTTAACCAAATTAAACAAGCCCAAATGACTTACAAAATGCATTCTGGAGGCTGGAAGGGAAAGTAAGAAAGTATTGGAACATTAGATTCCTTTGCCATACTTTG
>NW_003546880.1:44156-49598 GCF_000090795.2 Amphimedon queenslandica
AACAACAAAAATACTGTTCATATGAAACAACAATAAAATTGAACCGAAATGCATGTTTCATGGCATCCAGACCAACTTGTAGCATATTACTCGGATACCTTTCACTAAGATGCCTCTTCAGAATCAATAAGACGCTGGATGCTACCACTCTATAGCTTGTTTTTCAGCATTCTTTCCACAACTCTTGAAAAGTCGCCATTTTGATAATTAAAATTCAATGTGACCTGTGGTCACATGTCATGGATAACTGAATCTGATTGGTCTCGTCCATTTCTGGACGTAAGAACAGGACTACATTAAGCAGTGTACCAGACCCTTCCCCGCCGTCCACCCCAATGACTGTAGGCTGGGGAATGGTCTGGCTAGCGAGACTACCCTGTACCTACCACGGTACCTGTAGGGGCACCATCAAAATTTTTGTCCTGGACCCCACATAGCCTATTGGTAGCCCTCCCTGTAACAAAATACTATGTACTGTATTCATGCTTTTTTCCAAAAAATGGCTCCAAAATTGTTCCTAATTTTCATTACATTTAAAAAGTTGAAGCCGATTCCAACTAAAATTTTTTAGTCATGTCCATTTAAAGAAATTAATATTATTATATCTCATTGTTTTTATTGTATTTTAGGAGTTTAACGAGAGCTTTGCTGCTAAACATTGAATTATGAAATGTACATCAAAAGTAAATATACATATGTACATGTAGATGTAATCCTTTATCTCCATGTCTCTCACTATTTAGAGTGTTGATAGAAAATATGTGTTTCATTTACCTGACACATTCCCAAAGACTCAAAGTATCTTGAGGTACGTTATTCCGCTCGTCATCCTGCCCCTCCCCCACCTCCTCTGGTCTCTCATACAGCTGTGTGTTTGGTACCAAATTTTGGTACCAAACACACAGCTGTACGAGAGACCAGAGGAGGTGGGGGAGGGGCAGGATGACTACCAATACAACAAGGTTAGGACACACAGTCAGTGGTATGTTTGTCTTTTCATGTTTTGACAAATTTTAGCATTTTAGCAACTTTTAAAATTTGTAAATTTTGAACAGTTTAATTTCACAGTCCCTAATGACTTCACTTGTCCAACCCTATTCATTTGTGATGCTGACACAGTGTCACGTGACCAGAGGTTAGGCCACCTCATATTTACCAGAGACCAGCTGTCAGGAGGGCACGAGTTCCCAGTAGAGAAGTGGTATGATCTACAGTCGGTTACTCCTGATTCTGAAGTATAGGTACACGTTTAAATGGATCAGTCATTCATTAAGTACATGTACTCATCAATGGTATGTGTTTGATAGTGTGTGTTTGTATCTTAATGCTAATGATTATAGAGTGTGTGTGTGTGTTGTGTATTTTCTGATACATGTATCATATTTTACTGATTAAATACCCGGGTATTTATTTCTTAGCAGCAAAAAAATTTATTGAAAAAAATAGAAAAGATACTTCGAGTGGGACAGAATTTTCAACTCTGAGCAAGTTAGACCAGGCTCTAACTATTAAGCACTTTTAAGCTATCTAAACAGTGAGGCATTATTTTTTGGTAGAAATATGTGTATCTATAGCTAGAATATATTAATGACAGGCGTTTATTTGGACCAAATGTTTATACAGTAAAATACGGTATTTGTTCTGTTGTTTAGAAAGTTTGAACTCATTCTGATCAAATTTGGATTTTTTTACAAATTTTTATAGTTGTTCCATAGTTGTGTATACACATGTACCTACAAAGTGATTTTTATTAATTTTTGGTTGATATTAATTTTTCATTACATTTTTTATACATTATTAAGATATTTACACGTATGATATTTATTTCTCTCTCTCCATAGACTAATTTATTATTTTTTGTTGAGAAGCTCATAAGTGCCATTACAAGTTCTGCCCGTTCCTGTCCTTCAGTTATGAAGAGAATATTTCATTTATTACGTACACTATCAGTCAAACAATTCCCTGGTGAGACCACACCTACTAACCACACCTTTTTATATTAACCCCCCCTCTTGCAGTCCTAGAAAATTCTGTCTGATATGTATAAATCACTGGATTTATCTTTTGATATTTTTTCTTTAGCCATTTTAAACCTGAAATTGAAGAATCAGGTTAGTAGTTATTCAAGTTAATTAATGTTAATTAATATTAATTTAGAATTAGACTGTCTCGAGGATTTTACTTGTTAAATCTAAACTATTCAAACTTTACTAAATCTTGAACTAATCCGCAGTAAAACTGTATTGACTGGAAATACTTTTTAGAAACTTTAAATTTTTTAGAACTTTTTAGAAATTTTAAATTAAAATGTTTAAATAGATAGACTATATATGTCTCTTATTTCTTTAGATCCAAACAAAATTAGTACACACAATTAAAAGCGCAACTAAAATGTAATTTTAATGCAACAAATGTCTTCAATTGCACTATCACTTTCTGTTCACTGCAGTGTAAGTACTGATGAACAGTACTCTATAGTACTCTACTACCAATCAGACTGCAGGCTATAATGTGAGCTGATTGTTATTATTAAGAACTTGTAATTAGCCAGTAAATCATTTTAAGGATTATCATTATCATGTATCAGTGTTTGTCATTTCTAGTTATGCAGTCAAAGAAATTAAAAATTAAAAAAATAAAATCAATTATCAAAAATAATGGAGTTGATAAATTACCATCTTTGTGTGTGGTGTGTTTTGATTGATCTCTTGTATTAATTTTGGTGAAGATACACAAGTTCACATGAAGAGTGATTAGAGCCACCTCCACTCCACTTTGTCTTGTATGAGGTAATAGTTAGGATAAGTATTAATACAAGTCTCTTTATGTCGATAGTCTAGCCAGAGTCTCCTTATCTTCTTATTATCCATTAGTGACTGGAAGATGAGTAGTATTGACTCAGTAGACAATGAAGAATAACGCAGATTCAGTTCAACTAGTGATGAGTTATTGAGGAGGAGGTGAGAAAGAGCCTGTCCACTAGTAGAAGTGATGAGAGGATTATTAAAAATACCTAATGAGGTAAGTGTGGAGTTGTGTTCAAGTGCTTGACAGATATTAGTAACTCCTCTATCACTAATGGAGTGGGAACTAATCTCTAGTTCTTGTATTGTTTTATTATTAGTTAGTAGTATACACAAGTGCTGGATACAATCATTAGTTAATGGAGTGTACATTATCTCAAGTCTCCTCAGGTTTAGTGTATGCAGTTTAGTTGATGATAGTAGAGATACTGTACTATTAGTAGATGAGTGGTTGAGGTGAATCACCTTATGATTATTATTAAGATTACTAATCACTTCATTACACTGAACTGGAGATGGAGAGGTAAGGGACACCCTGTCGCTGTCCCATTTCACTCTCCCAGTGACTCCTAATATAAACCAAAGGATTATACTTATATACATGTACATGGGTATGTACATAATAATACACATATTCACATCATGTGTATATATAAACACACACAACTTGCTATTTGTCACTGCAACTAGTAAACAAATACACACACACAATACAATTGTACATACCATAGATTGGGAAGTTTTCATGTTAAAAATAATTGGCATGAAATTTTTTCAAGGTGTTTTATTTTCACTGGTTGACCCATCCGAGAATTTTTTCAGCATCAAAAATTTTGGATGCGTCATAAACTTGACACATGGCTAATAACTCTTGATGACAATGGACAGCTATTCAATGGAATTATTGGGCTTTTGGAAGAGCTTCGTGCATGCACTGCTGCAGTGCTGCACGTTAGAATAATTCCAGTAATCTTATTCTTCACTGTAGATAATATTTCATGTTAAAATTTCGTTAGGTCATTTTAACCCGAAAATATTTTTAAAATGGAAATTTCCTGATCTATGGTACATCCACACATGCATGTAATCTGTACATAAGTAGGGACAGGAAAATAATGTATAAAAGTACATGTACATTGTACATGCTACATACACAAGTATGCATGTACACATGACATTACATGTTCATTAATAATTATACTGACTGTCACAATAATCACAAATATTACCTATATCATGTTGTTCCTTGTCTTGTCTCAGTGCAGATATCATAATAGGATCATCATTAATAGTCTCCAAGAAAAGAGAAGCTTTCTCATCATTACTAGATGAATCATTCCTTATCTTCTGTAGAATAGGAAGGGACACTTCTTCCACTGACAATATAAACTCTAAAAATTGAAGTGACTCCAACATTGAGTAAACACAACTACTAGGAATGAATCCTTCATCACCCGACACTAAGGATCTTCCTTTCCACTTAAAACTACCAGACTTGTCATATATATCCAGCTTGCCTCCCTCACTGAATGAAAGACCATATCTCCTTATTCCATGATAGTCAATACGTGCTGTGTAAATAGATTCTGCTGTTGGTGTATCCAGTGATTGTGTACACTGATCCTTCTCTATACAATATATCAATCAGTTAATGATTTAATTACTAACATATCACGTACTCTCAATATTTCCCTTTTCACTCATCAGCAGTTGTACACTAGTTATTGATATATTTTCTTGTAGTAACTCAATTTCTTTCTTATACTCCACTAATACCTCCTCTCTTCCTGTGATGAGGTAGTATAGACATATTATACCAGTAGAGTCAGTACCTGCTTTCATTAGGAGAGAGGTTCGGAAATTCTCAGTTTCTAATTTGTGTGATTTGAATACTTTATTGATAGCCACTTGCAACCTCTGTCTTTCTATTTTCAGTTTAGACTCTATACAGTAATGACACAATGAGAATTCCAATTTATAAAATAATTGTACTAGCTGCATGACTGTTCAAAATAATTATCAACTGCACATTACTTTAATACATGCTTTAAGTTAGTACTATACCTGTATTGTTACCACTATTGTTAACAACAGGTGGTTTCTTGGGACAACTATACTCCTTACTGTCTGATGGCCTACTTCCCTTATCATGAGCTATGTTTGGTGGTGGCATATTTTTTTGATTTTTTGCTTGTGGCTCATCAATAGATCAGTAAGTATACGCTTTCTACTGCCACAATCTTTAGGAATGGCATATTGTGGGAGGTCTGGTCTGTAAATACCTGGTGTCTGTAGTATCCTTTCAATATAATCTATACAAGTAATAAATACATTAATAAAATATCTTTAGTTTTCACTAATTATACCTTTTCTTCTTTTGATGATATTTAGCTGTTTATCTTGTTCAAATATTGATCCTATACCATTAGTATAAGTAACATCAGTAATAATATTGAGTAATAGATCAACTATCACACCTTCTTTGTAATCAAGTAAAGTCCTCAGTTCTTGTTCTTCTCCATCAGTTAGTTTATCTCCTCTGCAAGACACTCATTATCATTACCTATAATCAGTACATAATATAAAAAAGCCTTATACAGTTACAGTATCTCAGTATACTTTGTATTGATCCTTTATC
>NW_003546880.1:49816-50963 GCF_000090795.2 Amphimedon queenslandica
GATGTTGCATTTAGTTAATACAATGGTCATTGCATTTTGTACAGTATCAGCAGTGGACAGTTGAGAGTCCAGCTCAGGAAAACACTGTCGAAGGAATATTAGGAAAGTAAGTAGTGGTGAGACTTTCTCTGCAACTATTTGAAGAATTCTAAATCGAAATATTCCAAATTTTCCTCTCATTGTATCAAAAGGATACTGATGGACTGCTTCACACACGTGAAACACTTCAACTATAAGTGGAATAATATTAGTTATTTAATTAATTATTATACCTGAACCTAATGATCCCATAGTATTTCTGGTTGATGTAACTGCAGCATCTATAAAATAGCTCAAAATCATTATTTACAAATGCAATATTTACCTGTACGAGCTCCTGGTACAACTGTTGCTGTAGATTGATCAGCAGGTAAATGACTGACTGTGCTAGTGGTAACTGGTCTAACTACACCTGTACTCACCGATCCATTAATAATTTCATCTATTGTGAAACATATCAATGATAACACAGTCATCCAATATAGGGTGATACTCTTACCACAATCTTTAATAATATCTTGAGCTAAAGGTTTAGTTTCTTCTAATTCCATTATTATATTTCCTAGTGACCTCAGCTTACTGTGATCATCAGATACTGCAATCATTAATTCTCTTAATGTATCACTTAATGAGCCACCACATCTCTTGATCTTCCTTTGGGTATCCTCAGTGATTAATCCTTCTGTATATAACAACTGGATACAACTATCAGTGAGAGATACTTGTGATATTCTATCACTGTAATGCTGCAATATCTGACTAGCAGGATCATCATCTATAAAAATAATAAATACACTTTAAACTGATTTATATGATGGTAACTTTACATGTTTCACGAATGTGTGTAGCAGCTGAATTGTGATTCATTCTCTCAAGTGCACTAGCTAATGATTCCCAAGTACGATTATTAGCTGAAGTCAACCACAAGCTTAAACACTCCCTCAAGCAACGTGATGGATTATTCACATAAGTATCTTCAATATTCTTCAATTGAGGATAAGGTAGGTTTAACTCTTCTCCAAGATCAAACCAGTTAGCATCAATGAAGTGAATTTCCTTCAAAACATGTCTTACTAACTTGATATGACTGATATCTGAATACACACAA
>NW_003546881.1:0-7139 GCF_000090795.2 Amphimedon queenslandica
TATTTTTATTACTAGACAATGCTGCCACTACTAATATTACTACTACTACTAACAATCCAGTGATATATGATATACCAACAGATACAGTACAGTTTTCCAATGTATCAGTTAGTATGGAAGAGAATGCTGCATATGGATCAGCTAATGTTAGAGGAGTAGTATATACATGAGATTATGTTATACATGAGATAATGTTTGAGTAATAGTTAGAAAAACAAACTGATACTGCTGCTATATATATAAATGTGCAATAAATTGAGAAATGTATCTGTTTTTTAGTCGCATTTATTAGCTACTTATAGTTATAATTACTTTAAAATAATTTGAAAATACATTTACTTCACTATATCATAATTGAAACTATTGCAAGGTAGAGGTCTAGAAGTCGAGTTGAATTATTCTTTATTGGTTAGTTATGCATTAAATGCATTTTCAAAAATTATGGGGGCTTCACTTAGTTACATTAAGTTTTATCATGATAGCACTGACCCTCACTCTAAGCACTATGCCATGACACAATAAACATGCAGAGAATTGAGTGAAAGGTAAACATGTTAAACATGGGTAAATACTAGTAAACATGGTTCCTGTTAGCTTTTATGAGTTGTACGTCAAATGATGAAAATATACTGATGAACAGTTTGATAGATATTGTAGTTGCTGTTAGTTACATGTACTATGTTAATGTTATGTTATTTTTGTTGTATTGCTGCTCATGTCAATAGATGAGCCTCTAGTATATATAGGGTACAGTTTTAAATATTTGTCATCATATCTACATTATCATTACTTAAAGCTATTCTATAAAATTAAATAACAATTATAATTGAGTCGACTCAGTGTTCTTATTTAGAATCTACTTCTGCACACATGGAACTGATGTCATACGTGTCTAATGACATCACTATATAAAATGAGAGATGTCAACGGCCAAAGTTTTTGAAAAAAAAACCACCTTATTTTTTAGTGATATGTAGCTAACAAAAAAAATTAATTTTAGCTTTCTAATTTTTTTACATTTTTGATGATGAAGATGGAATCACTGCTTTGATGACTGCCTGTAGCTATGGTCACCACCAGGCTGTTGAACTAATACTGAGTAAAGGTCCGAATAGTGACATTAAAAATAATATTGGCCTCAGTGCATTTGCCTTTTCCATATCTTGCTCTATCTTTTTCACAAGTGATGATACACAGCATCAATTGCAATGCAATCAGGTAATTATGCTAAAACATTTGAACTTTTGATTATCTCTCCTAAATTCAATCATATTCACAATATTGATAATGTGAAGCTTCATTCATTAGCAGTGGCAGCACTTGTACAATAGTTTTGATGCAGTTGCAATTTTAATGAAGAATTGTGATCTTACACCTGGAACTAAAAATAATAAAATGCAGTATTGATTATCTATACTTTTAAATTATATGGATCATCACCACATGATCTACCAGCAGTAGTATCAACAGTTATTACAGTAAAAGTATATTCTGTATCATTGGTTGAAGCAAGAGTACTCTTGGTTGAAGGTACTGGTAAAATCAGATCTAGTCATATCAGTAGAGGTATAAGTAACTCTATCAGCTGCACTAGTAATTATAATAATGTAGTCAAACAAGGGCTGGTTGTTTGTAGAAGAGTCCAGGACAAGGTAGATAGAGCCAAACCACAAAAATGATAATTCAATTGTACCTATGATTAGAAACCTTGCTGGTCGACCACTGATTTGAAACATTCATCAACTTTTCAGACTACAGTATTAATTTTGTTTATAAAAACAATTTTAACTCTAATTCATTTATTACAACAGCAAAATTTAAATTATTAAAAATATTCAATTGGGTCATTATCTTTCTTGTCCAACTGGTAGGAGCTGAGAGTTACCTCTTGATCAAGACTCTGATAGACACGTAACATAATGTAATCATTAGTACCAACACATACCTAAAGCACAATAAAAAATAATTAATATCTTACAAAATACCATTTAGATTATAATTATAACTATAATATAACAATAAGTGTGCAATACACTTTGTGAATGAGGCCATAGATCACTTTTGCAAATTAATTTTAACTTGCAAAGAGTCAAAGGCACAAGTCTCATGGTACTATAGAAAAAGAACTTTAAATATAAACGGCTATCCTGTATTATTTGATATACACAAAAATCAAGTCATATTTGATCTTAAAGCATAGCATCTGCTACGAGTAACTCCAAGCAGTAGGTAAGTAAGACCACCCTTTGATGTAGACTTTAGTAATTTCATTAGCACTTCCTTTCATTATGAGAAGAAAAACAGCAATTTTAATGCGCACACATTTCCAATGGTAAGCGAATCAACCAAAATAAACTGTCAGCTACATGCATGATTATTTCTTGCTATGCATTCATTTCCAAATACAAGGTTACACCCTCCACTAATTTACAAACTGTCCACACCAAAAGTAAAATCGTCCCAACCCCTTAACAAAACCTAATATAATTAACCCTAAGAGAGACCCTAACTAAAATTATTAACAGACAGGAGGGTGTAGTTCCCAGGTCGGTGTATATTCCATTTGACCCACTGACCCCACAGTGTCCCTTACTTTTATAAAGTAATTCATTCCTGCTACCACTTGAGTGCAGTATGCAATGGCCCTGTACTCAGTAAATTTTCTACCAGACTTTTCCTCTACGGATACTCTAACCTGAGAATATTTAACAATAGTTGGACATTATAAACTGGTTTACTTTTTCTGCTAGTTCCTGTATGGCCGCATCGGCAGGTCGCTCGTTCTTATTCATTCCTCCACAAATGATCTCCGACTCCATTTTAGATCACGTGAAAAATTTATGACGTCACTCCGACTCATCTCAAATTGACACTTTTCAGTTATTAGAATCAAATGGTATGTATATGCTTGTGATTCCAACATAATTATTGTCACTGCCTCTTAGCGTCACTAGGTAACCTGTTGCTTCACAGTCCTTCTAAAGGATGGAGAGTGTTTCATGGAATTATTTTTATTATAATACGAGAAATGGAGTGGCTACCAGCTACCACTTTAGCATCACCAAACCAGCTACTGTTACTAATTAGACTCTCCTCTCTTCCTGCCTTTCCACCGTTAGTCAGTGACCATCATTACTAAACAATTAACGTGTACATGTACATACACATAGGTATCATGTATCCCATGTATGTGAGTTGCAGTCTCCTATGGATGAAGGAGAGGGACAGTTTATATCATGTACTGGTATTGTAACTAGTATCACTAATATTGAGAAATATACGTATGTACATAAAGTATTATTTTTACATTATATTTACTTCTCTTATTCTTTCTCTCACTTCATTATTTTTCTCCCTCATTTCTCTTTCTTATTCATAGTGAAAGTGCTTGTTATTATTGTCCTAATTCTTCATGTACATCTGATCCACACATACGCTATCATTCAGTTGGCTCTTATGAATATAACACTATAAAGTAATTAACATTACAATGTATGTAGTAATTATTATTAATTATAAGTGATAATTTGAAGTGTCATTATTGTGGACTGATTTTAATTGAAGATGTTAAACAAAGAATATTATCAGGTAAAAATGAGCTTTATCTTATATGTAATTTGTTATCTCTCTCATTCTCTTTACTTTCTCCCTCTCTCTTCCTTTTTTCTGTCTCTTCTTGTATGTACATATGCAGATAAGTTATTAATATCACTGGTGCCTACTGATGTATTATATCCTGTTAGTGGCTCAAGCTATCAAGGATTTACTGTTATACTTAGGGGTATAGTGGCTATTATTATTATTTTAATTATCACTAGCTATTATTGTTAGATGATTTGTGCTCAATGGTAGAGATTGGTGGTGAATATACAGTTATTGGTGTTGCAATTAATAATAATAGTACTAATAATGGAAGGATTACTGTTGATACTGTAATAGAGGTATACATATACATGTAAAGAATGTATTATTTTATTTGTAGGCTAACAATGTTTATAAGACATTAAATGATTCTACTAACAAACAATTGTCTCCTAATATTTTACAGATATTTAATGGTAGTTAATCTAATTAACATTCAATTCATGTAGTGTTTGTTTACTATACTCCCCTCTCTCCCCCCCCCCTCTCTCTCTCAGGTTGTCAATATTCGAGGTGGTCATTTCCAGCTATACTTGCTTACTATTTTGCATGTAAATAATTTAAGTAGCACAATTATTTATTTATCTATTTATTTATTTTAGCTGATGTTGTACCCCCTGGTCTTTATCACAGATTAAAGTTAATTATATTACTTAGTCTCGTAGCTTGTAGTGAACCAAGGTTTGTATTTTACAATGTATATACTATACTTTTACTACTCTCTCTTCCACCTATTCCTCCAACTCTATCTCTCTCCCTCCCTCTCTCTCTCTCTTTCCTTTGTTCCTATATTTAGAAACAGGATGATTGATGTATTGCTTATTATTGACAATGATTCACAATACATAGCAAGACAATTGTTAACATATTCATCTACTGTTACTAATAATAGATCATCTGCTGTTACTAATAATAGATCAGTAATACATACTGTTAATGGAGGGGTACATTTGAATGGTACAATCAGAAGAGATGAAGGACTAGAATGGATTGATGGTAAAATAATATTATTTCCTCTGTAATTTTCTATTATAAGCATTTTAAGTAGTTTCAAATTATGTAGCATTTAAATAACTAACAAAAATTGATGCTTCATAGTTTGCCTTTAAGCTCTGTAAAATTTTCAAAAACTGTTCAGGAGCTACCAATTTTTTATCTATTATCAATACCCTAGTCAGGGTTTCACTGAACTTCAAGTTGCTCTAAAATTTGACAAAATACATACTACACATACATGTACATGTACTGTTATAATTTTCAAAATATACATGTTTGTGTGCTGTATGGAGATTTTGAGCTGATTTTGAATTTTTTGCAAATCGGGCCAAAGTTCTTGTACAATTTTCATGGTTTTTGGCCAAATTTCACCTTAACGACTAGAAAACTTTTTTATTTTATGATTTTTTTAATATACAAAATTTACATGTTCTGATGTGAATATAGTTATTTTGAGTTAATTCCGACCAAAGTTGCACTTTTTATGAATTTTTGAGTTACTCAAAAAGCCATGTACATGTATTTGTCGATGGTAGTGCTTGTCAGCTCATGAAGCATGCTTTGTGGGAAACCCTGTTCTTGTGCAATGTTGAGTGTTTGTGAGTGAATTCTGACTGATTTTGTTTTCTTTTTTGTCTTTTATTTTATAGCTGGTAGTTTGATATTATCAAAAGGTGGCGTTTGTTTTATTGACAATATTAATAGTATGAAGAAAGATGAGAAGGAACAACTGCAGCAAGGTAGAGAGAAAGAAAGAATTGTATGACTGGTATTTGTAATGGACTCTTGGTATTTGTTATTGTGCATAATTTATTTGTCTATGTTGTTTGTTTGTTTGTGTGTACTTGCTGTTATTAATGTGCTGTTGTGTAATTGTTATTGTTATTTATTTATTTATTGGCAGTATTAATGTCTGTGGTTTTTGTAATTATTTTATTTATTATTTTGTTATTTATAGTTCTTGAGTCTGGCTACATTACAATACATTCAAACAGGAAGTCAGTCAGTAGTTCATCATTGACAGTACCTCTTAACTGTACACTCTGGCTCTTGTGTGACTCTAATCTCAACACTGATCATGTCATGCATAAACCTTTACATGTGAGGAATTATTTAGACGTGGCATCAATTACATTAACACTTAATGCATTGTAGTTTGCTAGAACTATAGACAATTCTTAAAGTAATAGCCCTATATTACTACAAATATTATTGCATTAGCAACTTTAAAAGTTTCTAAAAATTCTAATTTTGATTGGAATCATCTCAACTTTATGCATAAGATAAGAACATGCATGTACATGTATTAGGAAGTGTAATAGAAAATTAAGAATTAACTCCCAACCATTTTCAATAACATATACCCTATACCCATACGTATTACTCTTGCCCAATATCTGCATGAAAGTATATTTTCACCATATACATGTACATTGTAGTTGGAACTTGGAACCTGCCATTTCGATTAGTAATTTACTGAAAATTCTCCGTCTTAAATTACTAGCTATACTTTATTTATTTTCATAGGAACTGTCTGGTACATGTGCAAGTAAATCTTTGATGGAGTTAGTTATTGATTAGTTAAATTCTTTTTGTCCTTTCCTTCTCATCTGAACCCTCAAATGTAATTATAAGTTTTCCTTACTCTGTGTCTTCTTAGTCACTCTGGTTTATTATTACTTGTTGATTCTTCTGATGATTACGTTGATCAAATCATGTCTACTCATTTGATTAATAAAGTAACAAGAGACAGAAGCTTATCAACTCATCCACACCCTCTTTTAACAAATGATGAAATAATTGAGGTATTCAATTATAATAATTTATTTTTAAAACTTTTGTTTCTCCTCCTTTTATCTCTCTCACTCAACAGATACTTTCATTTTGTTCCAGTATTGATGTTACAATACAATCAGATGCTCATCAGTTATTAACTAGTTATTATGTTGCTAGTAGGAGACTCAGAGGTAGTGACACTCCTCTCACTGCACTGAATACACTGTAAGTGTTGATTAATGTTTCAAAATGATAGCATAATGCCTTCATTTTACAAAAAATTAACCCTGTGATTGGAATGGCTACTGGATTGAAATTAATGAATTTTTTATGTGTGAATGATTTAATATGTATTTCATAATAATTATTATTATTTATTTCTCTCTCTCTCTGTCTTTCTTAGTATATCGTTGTCAGTATCACATGCTAAGTTAAATTTACAGACTAAAGCTACAGTCAATGATTCATTGTTATCAATATTAATATACGAACAATCACTGATACATAGATATGGTATGAGTTTTATATTCATTATTATTAATAATACATTTTGTCCAGTGTATATATGTAGAAAGTTTGAGCTTGTTCTTGTCACAATTTTTTTGTTGTGAGAAATATTTTGAATTGTTCAAATTTTGGCTTGACTTTATGATTTGTTCATTGCTAAAATTGGTTAAATTTTCATTGCCTTAATTTACTATTTTCTTTTATTATTATTTATAACC
>NW_003546881.1:7149-13767 GCF_000090795.2 Amphimedon queenslandica
TGTGATTATTATTATTTTGCTTATAGGTCATTCTGCTCTTTATATAAAACCATTTTTACATTTTAAAGAGCAAGACTCAATTAATAATGTAAATTTAAAAAGGGAAATTTTATTCCTTTTTTATTTATTTATCTTTCTTTCTCCCTATACCCTCTTCCTTCATTTCCCCTCTCTCTTGCTATTATTTTAGTTTGATCATTATATGAAAGAGTTTAGTGTACAAGTTCATTCATTTATTGATAGTCACAGCTCTAATGTCCATATACAAACAGAGGAATAACAATTATTAATTATAACATGTATAAAACTAAGTATTATCACTAGTATCATTTTTATTTCATGTACAAGTTGTGTATGCATAATTGCATATATATATATATATATATTATGAGTATATTTTAGCCCATTCATTCTGCAATGGAAGCCAGGTGTATATAGTTGATATACAACTCCTTCTTTAATATACAACCACCGTCATTTAAAATGATTAAATAAGCTAGAAAATAGTATATGAACAAGATGATATGAAAGTGAATAAAATGAATAATAAGCAAGAGTTATGTATCGGCACGAAGAAGGATTTCTAGAAAGCTGCACGATGGTTTTAGGTAGTCTCGCGGGCCGACTCCTGGTTGGGGGTGGAGAGGAGTCTGGCATACATCTCGACTTCCGCTTGTTCTCCTGGAATGCGGAAGTCACGTGGGCTTGCTAAACCACGCAGCGGAAGTCATGTGAATAACGGTTACGCCCCAGTCACACGTGCTTCAACGTGAGTGAGTAAGATGGAATGTCTGGGCTGTGGTAAACTTACTGTCCTTGGAGATCGACGTGTTCTTGGTAATTCTCCTGCTATTTTTTCAACTTGGAAGTACCTGCTGCTAACAGATGAAGGAATAGACGAGTCTCATATTGCTAGCACAATTAAAACACACATCTTTATGTGTAAAAAGTGTCACAAGAATTATGAGAAATTAGTATCACTCCATGGCAGCATAAAAGAGTCTCTCAGTATTGTAAAATCAGCTGTTCTTGGCATTGACTCAGGCACGAACACTACAGCTGAAGTTTCTCAAACACTTAATGCATCTGGGAAGAGAACTCTCTCTCACTCAACTGCAGCTGCAGTTGTACCTTTGGCAGCAAAGATGCCTAGAACTGATTCAGAAGCAGAGGAACCAAGGAAGCAGACAGTTGTTGTAAGTAATATTTTACATTGTACTAAAAATTGAAGAGCTTGATTGCTTTGACTGTACTTATGATTTACAACAAAACTTTTGTATGTTACAGGTTACAGTTTGTGATGATGAAAGAACAAAGACATCAGTTATGACCCCTTCACGTGCTGCTGATGTAAAGTCATCCGCAAGAGGTAGTTGGCGAGCTATTGTTAATAGAAGCATGAAGGATCCTTTAAGAAAAGGCTACATTTTAAAGTGTGTTACCACACTTTTGAAATATGAACTTAAGAAGTTTTGTTCCAAAAGCCGACCTTTATTAACAGGCCATCGCCCACAGCAGTTGAAGAATTTTAAGTGGATAAGCATTGTTAATAATGCAAAGATGTATATGCCGGCACTTTTGAAGATTTTGCGAGAATGTTTAAAGACTAAAACTAAGAGAGAGAATGAAACATCTGTGATTGGCATGATTATTTCCATTATAGCAAAGCAAAGAGTACCTCAGTTGTGCTTGCCACAAAAAGTTATATCACTTTTGCTGTATTCTGGACATTGCTCAAAGAAGGTATATTTGCATTAGCTATAAGCATGTATTATTATTGATTATATTTTAGGTGCTCAACCGATTAAACAAACCCAATATTTGTGTGTCTCATTACACTACTGTGAGAACACTAGTACAACTTGGTTCTGACCACGACCGCAGACTTAGGCAGTGGAGAGATGAGTTAGCTACAGGCATGTGCTTACGTAGTGATGATAATTGTGAGGTATGTGACATATTTTGTGATGAACATATTAGATGTATATGATTTATATTGACAGAGCAATGTGGATGACAGTAACTTCCCTGTATTGGAACACAACCCTTTTGACTTGGTAACTGATGATTCAGATGGTGAAGATGAAAATGATAACACTCTGAAAGATACGTCTCAAAGTGAAGCTGCAACATCTGTGACATCGTCAGCTGATGAGAGACTGTCTGTCCAAATGATGTCAGAGTCAAGTGATGAGGGCTCGCCAGTTCCACCAGCATATTCTGATATTTCCGTTGACGAGGAAAGTGACATAGAAGCAAATGAAGCTGATGAAGATACTGATGAAGGTACATCACTAACAATTCTGACTATACACTTTTATATATTTTTTACAAATAGAAGGACATTTTGAGGATGTATTTGGTTTTAAAATAGTAGGAGACAACATTGACAAGAATGTGAGACCGAGACATAATCGGGAGGATAGGAAAACCATTTCCATGCATTACTATCACTCTTATGCAGTATGTGATAGAGCTAGCATTTATGGACTATCCGATGACATCCCTAATTTAAGAAACACCAATCTGCTGTCGATACCTGTCAATGAAGTTCTTCCTTCTTCAGCAGATGATCAAATTCTCAAACATAATTTCACTGTACTTATTTCCCGCATTCTTGTGCAACACCTACAATTTTTTGCTGACAACTACAATGATGTGGTTGATAGGCATATCAAGCACATTTACTATAAAGAAATGAGTGGCAAATCTGATGTAGTAAGCTATGATTCACCAGTTGTACATGTCTAATCATCTATTGTGATTAGGTTCCTTTAGGAATTGAGCTCTATAATGAGGCGAATCATGATGACATGCTGGCAATATTGGAGAGGTTAGATGATTATACACCTAAATGTGATGGTAAGTCATTGAACACTTGATCTTCAGCATACTAAATTTCACTGTAGATCAAGTCCAAAGTATTTTACTGGGAGGTGACCAGATGTCGTGCGCCATGGCTAGACGAGTCATTGCCGATAGGAAAAACTCTAGAACTGATTCTCAGTGTTTGAAAGGTATCATTCCAGTTGTAGAAGATTGGCACAGCAAGCTTTGTTTCTTAACTGTAAGTTTAATGTATAGTAACAAAAAAAGTTATAGGGATTATGTTTACTGTAGGCCTGTTTCAAACTACTGTATAAAGAGTCATCAGTTAGTGAAAAGGGAACACTTATCCAATTGAAGATCTTGCTAGGCCATAATCGTGTCACCTTTTCCCAGCAGAAGATCACAAATTTTGATGCATGTGACGATTTTTTTAAGATAGTTCTATCATCTCATGTCGTAACTGCTGCAATGGAGCTACTTAACATGAAGAATTTTGAAGATACGCCAGCTAATGATGAATTGTTTCCAGCAGAGGCATGGCTTGAGGGCACTGAAACAAGAAAAGATGTACTGTACCGTTTTTCTTCACAAATAGTTAAGAGATTTGTTGACGTTGACACAAGCTTTGATGTAAGGGAATCTCCAAGTAATAATGAAGACAAAGTACTTGCATATTCAAAGTTGTTGATGTCACTGGGTATGATCTATTTGGAGTATTGTGATGGCATAAAGGAAGGGGATGGTATGAGAGTGCTACGGTGTTGGCGATATATGCTGTTGATCTTCAAGGCTACTGGTAGAACTAACTATTCTATTGAGGCTTTTAATATGCTAGCCCAGTATCACTTCCTCCTCTCGAACAGGCAGAAGCATCAGTTAATTTGGGGTAGGTTCATTAATGTTCATGGATTACCTGCCAGGAATATCCCATGTGACCTCTACATGGAACATTTAAACAGAGTAGTCAAAGAGGCATTGAAAGGGCTTGGAGCAAACAAAACTGAAAAAGCAATGGTATATGTAGGAAAAGCTGTTGGAGCACTTGATTCAGTTCACAAAAATTACGACTATGACAATTGCATTAATGAAGGGTCAGGAAGTCACAGAGCAGCATCATTTTCAAAGGAATTAAGAAAGGTTGTCAAAGTCTTACTCAATGAGAAGGCATTACAATTGACACTAAACAGGACTCATAAGTCTTTTGAGGGAATTGTTAGCAATCCAATGTCACACATAGACTTTGAAAACTTATTGGATTGGATGTACCAGCATTTGAATTTATTAATTCATGGTTTTTAGGTCATTAATACTCAACCTTTAATCACTTTAAATAGTATTAGTTATAATATATTATTTAGTAATTGTTATTAATAATAATATTTAAGTTTAATAACGATAAATATAGGAAAATAGAATTATAGAATAGTAATAGTATTAGCTAAGAATAAATAGAATTATAGAACAGGTTTGGTCAAAGTTACAGTTAGATCAGGAGCAATGATAATAATAATAGTTATAATAACAATAATAATAATAATTAATTAAAAGAACAATTGAAGCAAGAACATATAATTGAACATACATCACAACAGTGACACCCTCTGTTATAACTTGGTGAATATGAATCAAATTCCGAAAACAAGAAATTTCTTCTACATAGATCATTACGCCTGCAGTACTCTAGCATAGTCTTGCTTGTGTTTCGCATTAAGTTTCTCCCATACAGAACAGTGGCAAAAGAAGGAAGATTGTCACGACCAGCACGCCCTATTTGTTGTACATAATCTTCTACATCACTTGGTGGTCCAACATGTATGATTTCTCGCACATCAGGACAATCGATCCCCATACCAAAAGCAATGGTAGCTATGACAATACGAAGGGGAGCTGTTTGAGACTGAAAAGACTTCAAAATCACCTCCTTCACTTCTGGATGCGTCCCAGATGTAAACATGTCCACAAGACGAGACTCAATACTAGCAACTGAAACTCCTCTTGGTTCTGTAAAACCTTCACGTAATATATATAAGAAATACGAATAGATCTGACTACACAGAGCTATTTTTTTACAAAATATAATAACTCTTCCCATCTTCGTCCTCTCTTCTTTCAATCGTTTGGCTAACAATCCAAATGATGCTGGGATTGAGTCAAATTCATTACATGACAGGAATATGTTAGGTTTGTCGGGCGATAATTGAACAACATGAGGATTTTCCATGCCTAGTCGAAGACATATTTCTAGTCTAGATCTTGTTGTGGCAGTCGCTGTTAGTGCCATCATGTTGGTACCAGTGGGGATCAATGCCCTTAAATGGCCCAACTCTTTAAACATTTGACGAAAATCATCACCCCTGTAAATAGAAAGATAATCCCTATGATTTAGTATCAAAAAGTAAGCAGCATTCACCAAGTTTTTACACAGTGCGCTTCATCAATTACTAATCCAACTAGCCTTGACTGATAAAGATTGCTGTCCAGAACAGAACGCCATTTCTTCGTACCCAATATCATCTCTGGACTGATGTAGACTATCTGAAACCCTCCCTTTATTGCCTCCTCCTCACTCGATTTGTCATCATGTGTCACTGCTGCTGCTGCTACACCTCGTTCCCGACAACTTCTCACTTGATCTTTCATCAAACTGTTTAATGGAGAGATTACTATTACAATGCTGTGACCAGGACTTTCCTTCCTCAGTAAATCAAACAATTTGGGAAGAATGACAAAACAGGCACTCTTCCCAAACCCTGTAGGAAGGCAGGCAAAAATGTCCTTCCCTTGACAAAAGGAAAGAACAACCTGCTTCTGTTGATCTTTTAACAATGGATATCCACAAGATGAGGCAGAATCACGTATAAGAAGTTCCAAAGCTTCTTCATCAAGGTGGTACGCCATTTCCTTACGTAATTGTCATGTGATAGGGATGACGATGTAGTGACGAATATTACATGGCATGATCTGATTGTCCCGGCATATACTGGGCTTGAGAACAAGCGGAAGTCGAGATGTATGCCAGACTCCTCTCCACCCCCAACCAGGAGTCGGCCCGCGAGACTAGTTTTAGGACTGTATGGACTGCCGTTCTTTTGCCTACATTCGACAATAAATTTGCACATATACTACAAAATTTTTCTGGATCTCCCTACACCAAATCTTCCTCAGCTCAGAATAACGTTCTGCCCGGCTCCATCCATGATCACACTCAGTGTGATACTGTAACCAATTACTAAATACCGACGGTGCCCAAGTTTGAATTTTCTCAGTGTTTTTTTTTTTACAGAGAACTTTCGGTCGGCTTTCAAGATCGTCACGAGGTATCTCCTGAAAACGTTTTGATGGTAGTTCGGCGGATAATTTTGACCTCTTCCTTAAAGATAGCAATTTTCTATTCTTATTCTGTCTAGAAATGGGTTTGTTCTCCTTCTCAGCCATAGATGTAAAGGGATTCTTTCAAAAAAGAGGAAAAAACAGAGAGAGTGCTGACAGACATTGAGTGACATGTGGACAGTGTTATTGAGCATGCGCACTACAAAGCCACACCCTTTAAAATGGCAGCTTCCATTGCAGAATGAATGGGCTAAAATATACTCGTAAGATATATCATATATGACATGGTTTTTCGGAGTATATGGAGTATATAGCCCTGCCTCGGAGTATTTGCAGAAATATCGCCCTCGGGCCTACGGCCCTCGGGCGATATTTCTGCAAATACTCCTTGGCAGGGCTATATACTCCATATCAGTACTCCTCAAAACCATGTTATATATTATACATATATCTAGGAAG
>NW_003546881.1:13777-15992 GCF_000090795.2 Amphimedon queenslandica
AGTTCATAATTATTATTGCATATCATAAGTCATAACATTAATTAATTGTTTGTTTTTTTAAATAAAATAAAATAACACACTTGATAAAACAGTAACATGTAAAATCAATACCTTCTTTTAGCTGGAAACCTCCACTAAAGTATTGCAGTAAGTTGATTCCAAGCATAGCTTGGTAAAAAATAAATTGCTTCTTCCAGAGCTGCAGATCTGCATCTGAGCATGCGCGACCACACCCAAATTTTGGAGCACATGGCAAGCTTCTTTAATTAACAAAATGGCGGCATGTAGCTAAGATGGCTCGATCCAGCAGTCACAGTATCACTTTTTCCTTACTTGAAGAATGATCTGATGGGACATGGACCTGCGCATAGACTGTTGGAGTAGATTGGTGTAAGAATTATCCTTGTAGCACCAACTGATACTGAGATACACACCGACAACTGGATTGACAGGACTTGATGATGATGAAGATGAAGATGATGAAGATGAAAAAAGGTGGCTGAACAAAACGGCCGATTCGCCGATTTTTGACTTTTCGCTTAGATGAGGTCTAGAGCCACACTAGTGGTACCATTGGAGTCCTCTGGTCAAGATAAGGTCCTCTATAAAGTCTGGTAAGCATAGGAGCTCGTTTTCCCGGTATAGCAAGGCTGCAAAAGTCGTGGCAGCCATTTTGTTTGGGGGTGAATCCTACTTAGTAACGCTACCGCGTTACTAATAGTACAGGGACTTTGGCCTAATTGTTGAGCAACTTAAAAAATTCCTAAAAAATCCAAATTTGATCGGAACTGGTTCAAACTTTTTATGCAACATAAGAACATGTATGTGTATCAGGAAAAATTATAAAAATGAAGAAATCTCTACTTTTCAATTTTGGCAAAATTTGGCCCAGGGCCATGTACTAAAGCACAGAGACTTTGGCATAATTTAAAAATTCAAAAAAATCTAAAATTGATCAAAATGGCTTAAACTTCTACACAACATAAGAACAGACATGTATACACATGACATGCACAATAATTCAATTAGCTATAATAATGTATATCCTCCTTAAATAACTCTACATTTACCTGACCCCAGTCATCCCAATGCTGATCCAGGGTATTACACTCATTATTTCCTTCAGTAGGCTCCATGTCCCCCCGGCCTAGCCTCACTAGCCAGACCATTCCCCAGCTACCACCCAATGACTGTAGGCTGGTCTGGCTACCAGTGGCTAAAGAGACTTACCAACCCTGGCCCCTTTTGACTCCATTAGGTTCACCTCTACAATGAATCTTATTGGAGTATAAACTTTTGAATGAACATGCACTCATTAATTAATTATAGTTATAATAATGTATATCCTCCTTAATTAATTTCACATTTACCTGTCTCCAGTAATCACAATGGCGGGTCCATGTTATTAGTTCCTTAGGTTCCATGGCTATGGCAGGAGATGCTGTTAAGTGTTTTGTTTTGTTGCACCTTTCCTCCATTTTATTGATTAAAATTTTATGAGCCACAGCCCACACCCCTACTTCATTGAAATTATGGAATCTCGTCTTTTGTTTTAGTATGTCAATAATGAAAGAGTTGGAGTGAAAGGAATAAATAATATAGACCAGAAGAGTGGAACATTACAAAAATAGATTTAGTGTTTTAAAATCAAAAAATATATTAGCTAATTTTAAGTGCAATCTCATGCATCATCATTAGTTCTAACTCTTTTCACAGACTGTTCAAACTGAAGTGTACCCTCCAGAGCTGTTGTCCATTTTTCCCTCAAGAGATTAGCAACAAATTCTATTGGTCCCCCAACACTAGACAGAGCCTCAAGATACTTCACACAATGTTTCTCTAGAGCAGTCTTAGAGTCCAATAGATTCATTATAGCTAGGAAACTTGAGGCTATGGCATCATAAGTTGGTGACCTCTGAACTTGCCGGGTAATAATTTTAGCTTCAAACAGTTTGTTAGCAATTTCTTTAAGAGAACTCTCCAAAATATCCGCAAAATCAGAGTGATTCTCAATCATAACTTGTTTGATCTTTTGTTTAGCTGTTTTAATATCAAAACCTACAATAACGATAGTCAATAGCTAGTCATAACATGCTGTGTTCATGTACCTCCTCCTTCTCTTCCTCTTTTAGTTGGTACTGGAATAGTTTCATCATTGCCACTACCATTAGGAGCAGCTATAATATATAATACATGTAAATATAATTTACATTTA
>NW_003546881.1:16002-24225 GCF_000090795.2 Amphimedon queenslandica
CTTTCTAATAATTTGACATTGTACCTGCATTAGGATAAGCTGCTCTTTGTGATCTGTGAATATTTAGTGTAACAGGATCAGCCACACCCTCTATTGGTACAGAGTAGTGTAATGTAGGAACAGCAACAGGTGATGAATAGACCGATATGAGACAAGATGGAGGAAGTGAATAGTCTTCTTTACCAAAATTGTAAATGTCCTCTTGATATAACTATAGTAAGAAAACAATTTGTTGACACAATTAACTTTAAACTTTACTTTGCAAGGTTCTGTGTGAGGTTCAATACTCCATCCTTTATTAGACTTCTTTTGTGGAGCATCAAACTTTAATTCAATAAAACCATCAGGAGACGTAATACGAAAGTATTTATGAGGTCCTTTTTCAGCTAGAGAATGTTCTTTTTTAATAAACTATACACAAAATCCATAATACACATCATGGCTGAAAGTATAGACTAACCTCAAGAAGTGCATCCAATTTCTTAGCTGCAGTAAAAGTCACTAGATCCTCTACACCTTTCTCTTCATAATAAATCAGTCCAGCATATGTTGTAGCTTTTAATAAATTTTTAGGCATACTTCCAGTACTAGCTGATTCTTGCTGTTGGGACACTGGATCTTGATATGATGCACTGCTACCTGTAGCAAGTAAAATAATAATTAATATTAAAAACTTAGCAATTGGCATACTTAATGACATGTAAACACAAATTTAAATACATGTACATGTACATTATAACCATAAAAAGTCCTCAAAATGTACCACAAATATTTCACGGTAGATTAAAATTTACCCCCAGAGCTAGATGATAAAGAGCTCCTTGTTCTCATACTGGGCCCAGGTTCTGATAAAGGATCTAAATAGCAGCAGCAAGATAATGTAAGTAATAACTATGCATGATTACTAACCAGCTAAATTAGATGAAACTTCTGATGAAGAACTGGTACTACTACCTCCTCCTCCTCCTTCATCACAACCACAAATAGATACAAGAGAGAATTTTTCACACTTAATTGATCCATACCAACTATTAGAGCTAAACTCCCCTCCCTCAACTGTTGAGAATTGGTAAGGAAGACTGGGTGTGCTCACGGGAGCTATAGCAAACTTTAAGTATTGTGCAAGATCTGGTCGTCCTCTTAAATCAATGCAGTGCTGTATCTCTAGTTGTAGTGGCTTCAGTAGAGGCTTTGAGAGTGATACTGCATACACAGCACTCACTAGGACAGTATTAGGAGGAAACTGGAACTGTCCTCCTACAAGAACAACCACTGCTACTTCTACTGTCTCAGAGAACAATAGGCTTCCTTCTTGTACTCCAATCCTTAGACCATATTTCTCCCAATTCATCAGTTGAGGTTTGTCTCCTTGAATTAAGAACAAGTTCTTCTCTGCTACTTGGACATCACTCAGACATTTCAAATTATCTGTAACACACATGTAATAATAAAAGAAAATAATCAATGGCTTAAATTAAACTTACCCATTGAGGGGATCATGTAGTTAAATTGTACTCCAACAGAATTAGTTCCTTTGATGCTAAATTGATCATGTTCATCTAGAGTGACATCCATCCTCTCTTCTATTAGAGTGACTTGATCTTTTATAAAACAATACAAAAATGATAATGTGATCATATAATATCAAGTATTAATACACCATGATATATATGTACTAAATAGCTCATAAAAAGGTTAACATGATCAATGCATTAGAAAAACAGCATGTTCAGCAGCTGACCTAAAAGAATCCCTTTCTCTTTAATATCCTGATCCTCCAGTTTAATGACTTTTGCTCCATACACTGGAACTACATAAATAAAAATTATCTTAGCTTATAAAAAATCAAAATAAACCTATGCAAGTCACATACAGCCTTGCATAATTTAATATTACATTAACCTTTAGCGAACTGCACTAACTGCTTCTCAGTTTCCTGCAGTTGTGATTCAAGTCTTTGTATCATTTCCTCTTTTTCCATAAGAGCAGTAACAGCAGAGACTAAAAATATATCCAAGAGTATGTAATAGTAAAAAGCACAATATAGATAATTTCATTAATAATATGTGACCATAATTGACAAAAGGTACCTTATGGTGGATTTTTAAACTCATCATTATAATGAAAAATAACAACCTGTGAGTGCTCTGCTGGTCAACAATTGTTTCTAAAAGTTACATAGTAACTTTTTGCATCCTCTGGAGTAATTTCATGATAAATGGAGCTCAGAAAGTTGGATTTTTTAGGCTATAAAGACAAATTTTCCTATCCGCCATAAGGTACCTTTTGTCAATTATGGTCACATATTACTAAGGATATTTGTGAATGAATCTCTCACATAGTGCTTCCTTAAGTGATTGTTTGTTATGACGTAAAGACTCATTGATACATGTAACTTGAAACTCCTTCACTTTATCTGTCATATACATGTATTCATTCAATTCCTTTCTTCTTTCTTTTAGTATTAGTTCGTACCATAAAGGAATATTATATGAATCTAATACTGGACCCACTGACCATTGACCATCATTAAAAACTGAGGGAGAGAGAAGAAGTAAAATACGGTGTAGAGTTTTTATTTTGTTGGTATCAAATTTCGTGAATTCATTCAGATTTGCCATTTGTTGGTGAAAAATTTCACAAATCTTACCTTCTGCATCCATTTTTCCTAGTGTGCCACACCTTTTTTGGTGGAATTTAATTTCACAAATTTAATGAAAATTATAAAATTAGCAAAATTTATGCCATTGAAATATCACCACTATGGTAAGTTAGTGATTAAGTGAGGGAGATGAAGGATAAAAGAATGACATAATTATACATTGAAATTTCAGGAAAACATATCACTCTACAGAAATAAATTTCTTTTAATAGAGGTATGTGTATTATTAATTATCAACAATAACTAACTTTCTACTTGCCTATAGTTTGGGTAGATTAGCACATGTACATGTACATTTATGACAAAAAAATTTTCTGATGAATTTATAATATAATATTACCTAGTTCCACTACCATTGTGATATTAGGATCAGTGACAGGTTCATTAACCCATTTCATTACTCCTCCTCCAAAATCTTTCTCTTCACCCTCTACATTCCCTCCCACTATTATCAGGAACACATGATTAGGATCAACAACAAAAGATGATACAGTGTGATGGTGTCTACCAGTAACAGAATCAGGTAGAGGAATCTGTGTAGAGAATAAGAAATTAAGTATATACTTTACAGAATGACGTTGGTATCAGTTATATATGGGATAGTTTAACGTAGGTGGCTGTAGATTTGGCATTATGCTCAACAAAATTTCAAACCCAGAAGCAAAAAAGTACATTTAATTAAAATCAAAATAACTTTATCAGCTTCATTCATAGCCATATGCTGGTATAATGACTATAATAATGTAATAATACCTTCATCCAATTATACTGGTTTGTGTCTAATAACAAACAATCATTCACTGGTTCATTGTTTTTATCCATTCCACCAATCACTACTAGTGTAGGTGAGGTAGAGGCACCATTGATAATAGTACTGGCATGATGCTCTCTTTCTTCGAGCCACAGTCCATCATTAGGTACTGATCCTTGTTTAAGACACTCCCACTTCTAAAAATAAATAGTAACAAATACATGTAAAAATGTATCATTCTTATTGTAGTTTCGCCCCTCCCTTTTGCTACCTGTAAAGAAAGGGTCTGGTGACACTGCTATTTAAAATTTGTGCAAAGAAGAGCATGTGGTTAGCCCTATGTAAGGTGACAGAGGAGACCAGATCAGTCAAGACCGGTGAACAAACATTTTACAGCTAATTAAGACAAGACAAGGATAGAGTCTCTTGCAGGTTTGAGAGCAGCAACTCTTTACAGAGTGCCATAGTAATTGATGGTGTACATGTGACAGTATATATATTATTACGTCATAAGTGGGATGGCATCACTGTAGTAAGCAGGACAGAAATGCTGCTTTTAAACCTTGAGAAAGAAGTCCAGGGTGCATTATAGGCTCCTTTCTTCCTTTCTTTTTGTCCTCATTCTTCCTCTTTTGTCTTAAACAGAGCTCTTCGGTCACATGAGTACTTGTCCTACACATGGTCGAGCAATCTGATTGGGATGCCAGATTCTCTGGCATGAAAGCACACATTTTAGACGGCAGTGTTTCCAGACCCTTCCTCCACAGGTAGCAAAGGGGCTGGGTGAGACTATTCTAATTGTTAATGGCTGATAGTGTATAACTTACTATTTTATTATGTGATAATTGAAACAAGTAGATACTGTTAGTAGAAATAGCTCTATCACCATCAGTCACTATTCCTCCATACATAATTCCTTTATTATGACTGATCCTTTCAACTATAAAGGCACATGTTGGTGGAAAACACTGTCCACTCACAGATGGAAAAATCCATTGTCCTAAAAAATTATCAGTAACTGCATGTTATTATTTATTTTTTATTATGCAATACATGTATGGTAAACACAGACAGTATACTATTATACTATCAAGCCCTTATCTACTCTTTACTATTGTATAGTGGGTATAATTCATCTAGAAAAATGTTCCTTTTAAGCAGGATGAGACTTTCATGTTTTATTTCGTTCTGAGCAGCCACTTTGCACATGTGGCATTGAGAAAACGCCTTTTTCGTTTGGAAAATATTCGTTCCACCAGGAATGAGAATGAAAATAAAATCTGACAGATTATACATGTGTACCTGCTATAATGGCATTGACTACAATTTAATTCCTGTCTCAAACATTACAAATTTTAATACAAAATGAGTCACTTACGGCTGGACAGGTCGTAGATATTCTGTTCATTAGTGCTAAGACGATCATCAAGACCAGGTATTTTCTTGTATCTAAACTGATAGTGACGCTGTGTAGTACTTAATTTAGGAGCCAGTCCACCGATAACCAGTAACTGTTGAGAATCACCTCCCCCTGCCATTGCTACCATACCACCATAGCCTCTCTTAGTCACAGAATTGTCACCAGTTGGTTGTAATTCTTTCCATTGAAGAGTTAAAGTGTCTAAACAGTTCAAACTGTTATGGTAGCATTTGCCATGGCCACACCAACCACCAAAATAATAAATATTATTATTAATGGTGGTACAGGAGACTCCTCTGATTCCCAATGGAGGAGTACCACTAGTAGGTTGAGAGGACCAAACACCAGATAATAAGTTAAACGAATCAATAACAGAAGTACACTCTCTCTTTGTAGGAGAATCGTGCGACACATCTAATCCTTCCTGATCCCCTCCCCAGCAGTACAGGACCTATTATTATTATTATTATTATTATTATTATATATTATTTTTTTATAAAACAAGACTTGGAAGCAGGCATGGGGCAAGCACTTACTAAAATTCTTGAAGCACTTCATAAAGCACTGACTGGGGAAATTGTTTATGCACAAACACCATAGGTCAATTTATATTTTCGCCTGCTAATACTTGCAAATTTTTCCCGCCCCCAAACAATTGTCATAGCAACCGGATGATTTTTAATTAAAAACAGCACGTTATCAAACACAGCACCAGGCTGCAGTGTTCTTGAGCTGTTATTCTTCTCACTGTTACTAATCCTGGACACTTTTAAGCTGCTTTAGACAGTTCTTTTTAGAAATAATTATTCTGCTCACTTTGTCGTGTCTTGGGACTCTCCACCCATTCTAGTTAGTGCTCGCTAGTGACTTGGGTGTGGTTTATAATCATGACCGACCAGTACCAATTTTGCAGCAAAGAGCTCAAAGGTAGTGGTCCACACAAGAAGATAACAAATAGAGAACTGGATGGCTCCACTAAAACTACTAAAAATACCATAGGGCACGTTTTTTTTTGGGGACTGTAAATTTCGCGGATTTTTTGATTTTTTAAGATTCACAAAAATTACTTCTGTGAAAATCAAATTAATACAGTACAAGATGGCAGACGGCATAAATTCACCAAAAAATTTAATCTGCAAAATAAAAATCTGTGAAATTTACAACCCTTGAAAAAAAGGTGCCCTAGGGTAGCTGATTAGCTGCTGAACACTGTAATTGTATAAGCACGTGGTCAATTGTCATAGCAACGCTCCATAGGTTTCCAGGGTATTTAATTGAACTTCTTTATTAGATTTTAATGTCGCAAATATTAGCAGTTACGAACATAAATCAACCTACGGTACTTCGATATAGCATTGTGCTTCAAGCACATCTTGAAGTACTTCTAAATATGCTTAAGCACAAGCACTAATGCTATAATAGAAAATGTGCTTTAAGCGATACCTAAAGCATTGTCAAAAGTGCTTAAAAAATAAGTAAAGCACTCAATCTATGATTTAAGGCAATGCATGCTGGCAGCACTTAGGCTGTGAAAGTATCGGCCACTCAAATCTCCAAATTGATTAAAGTAAAAAATCTGGTAGCTTCTTTGTGGTTGTGGGCTTGTGGTCATCTTTAAAGGTTGTTACATGACAACCATATTAGTGATAACTGATAAAAGAGACAAGCATTAAAAAAGAGCTTTAAAGCATTCACATTAAGAAAAGCTTAAGTACAAGTCAAGTACAAGTGCTTGCAATTATGATTAATGCTTGCAAGCACCTTCAAGCAGTTACAAAAAAGTGCTTATAAGCACAAGTGCTTAAGTGCTTGCCTAATGTCTGCTTGGAGAGAGAGAGAGAGAGAGAATTAGGAAAGGCTGTGTCTACAGGTCCGGTAACCGGACACAGTTTTCAATTGCTAGAGATCCGGCAGTCCATTTTACTCCGTAAAACAGCAATAGTGCAAAATGGAACTTTAATCTTTTTATCAAGAAACACTAAACCCTAATCCCAAAACCCTACAATCCCGGAGGCTAAGATGTACGAGAGGATGCTCTAAAAACTAAACACTAAACCCCAATCCCAACCCTACGACCCCGGAGGCTAAGATGTACGAGTGTGTTATTTCTTGACCTAAATAAAGCCAAAAAGGAGAAACAAACAAAAAAAAAATCATTTTAAAAATGAAAAAAAAAACCATAGCATAGTTATGCAATAGTCCTGACCGGATTCGACCCACTGCCCACATCCATGCAATACACATGAGCCTCTCCACTACACCACCATGACCCTGCTGCATTGGTGATACTGGTCTTTGGATTTATACTTGATTATTCATACTGGGGCATAGCCCCAGTATTATATATATATATATATATATATATATATATATATATAGGGGCAAAGCCCCTATTACCGGATCTCTAACCCTGAATACTGTGTCCAGTTACCGGACCTGTATACACTTCGATTAGGAAAAGGGGGAGTAACCCATACCACAAAACAAGAAACAAAGAAAAGAAACAAAAAAACAAGACACACAAACACAGGGAGATGGGAGAAAAGTCCGTCCATACACGGAGGGCACTGACTGAGGACAGGAAGAGCTATGGTTAATATTATTATTATTACCTTTCCTACTACTGCAGTTGTGTGTTGATCTCTCCATCCAAATCGATATTGACCTGCAGAATATCAGAAAAATTACAAGAGAGTGAGGAAGTAACTGACTTGCTAAATTTCTGTCCATCTTGGGAAGGCGTCTGGCCCCACGAGCTGAAATAATGCATTAATTAGAAAATTAATACAAATTTTAGATCTAAGTCAAATTATTAAGAAAATCCTTCAAAATTTTTTGCAAATTTCCCCCAAATTTCTGCAAAAAGTTAAAAATTTTGAAATACAATCCTTAATTTTACACAAATGATATCCAAATTTTGGCACAGATATTTGTAACTCTGATTTTAGCATTAATAATTAGAGTAAATTTTATCTTGAGCAGTGAGCACCAACAATTTAGCTGCACCCTGAGTGTAGCTAACATAATTATGCATCTGACTGGCCATAATTTGGCCAATTAAGAACTAGTCCCACCTAACACAATTATACTACAGTATTTATTATAAAAATCTGAACTTCAACAAAAATATATTGAACTATAGGGAATGTAAACTTGTATGGAAACAAAAATTTATGCTTCATATTCAATATTAAAATCAAATTCCAGTTCATTTCTAATAGCTTCAATCCAGTCCTCACCTAAAGCTATTGCTGCATCAGCATAACTGCCTCTTACAGCAATGAATGAGCTTAAGAACTTTTGGCAGTGGTCCTGCACTTGAGGTAACTTCCTCTTAAAGCTAAGACTAGCCTTGAACTCTGTAATAAAAGTTTCCATTGAGCAAGTTCT
>NW_003546881.1:25283-27985 GCF_000090795.2 Amphimedon queenslandica
TTAGTTTGGCAGTATACCTCTCATTATCAGCAACTTTAGTTTTAAGATCTAAATATTCTCTCATTACATATACACATATTGATGATAATACTCTAACTTAGATATTGTTCCTTTACTTGTTTCTTCTCTTCTTCTATTTCAGTTAAATATACTTCATTATAAGCAACTGTAGCTCTAAGTTTCTCATTTTTTTCTAATTTAATAGACTTATCTAATATTATGTACTGATGATATACTAACCATCAGTCATTGTTTGTTTCTCCTCCACTGATTCAGTTTTAAGCTTCTTAGCATTATCTGCAGAAAATTAAATTTTACTCTTAACAGAAAAAATATTCATTGACGTTAAAATCAATCAATGTACTGCTTACTGTTTAGCTTTTAATGAAATTCTAGTAAATATTTTTGGCATTTGATTGCCATTCACCAAAACAAAGCCTGCAATTTTGAACTATTGTGTGTATATGCACAATGGCACATGGCCATAATTTTGCTGAATTAACTAAAACACATCAATCACCAAAATAAGCAAATTCAACCCTCAAAATCACCAGCTATATAATATATGGGCATTACATATATGGGTAAATTGGTTATTTATAATTCATATTACCTGAGTGTGGTGAGTCCTCTTGGTCTCTCTTTCGTTTAGTAAGAAGAGTCTTTGTTTCTAGTAGTTGTGTTTCAAGCATCCACTTTTCTTCATTTGAAATAGTAGAGTACAAAATAAATAAAAAATAATGAAAGTAAATGACGTGGTACTCAAAATGGCATAAAAATGGGCACTAACAAAAATTCCAAAAATTCATTCAAGCTGGTAATGATTTTATTGAAATTGTGCCTAATTAATGAGCAATACTCAATAATAAAGGATATAAGTAATTAATTGACAAACAAAAAAATTACACAATAACTATAATTTCATAATACAAAGGAATTTTTACATGACAACAAAATCTTGTATACAGTAATTGTAATACAGTACATGTATACCTGATTCCAGTGCTAGTAGAGTTTCTTGAAGTGATTGGTTGTTAGTTATAGCCACTTGTAGATCATGACACAAAGACTCATTGATAACTTGAAGTTCCTTCTCTTTATCTGTCATGTATTCATTCATTCCAATTAATCCCTTTCTTCTTTCTTTTAGTATTAGTTCATACAATAAAGGAATATTGAATGAATCTAATACTGAACCCACTGACCATTGGCCATCATTAAAAACTGAGGTAAAAAGGAGGAATAAAACAAGTTAGTGATTGTGTCACTGAGAGTGAGGGAGATAAAAGACAAAAAGAATGACAAATCATACTTTTGGATTCAGGAAAATGTATTGTTCTAATTATAATTTTCAACAGTGGTATTATTAATTATCTATGATAATTAATTTATTGCACCACATTTGCCAATATATTTTGTAGGTGTGAATTAGCACAAGCATGCAAAATTTTAACTAATTATAACCTTACCTAATTCTACTACCATTGTGATATTTGGATCAGTGACAGGTTCATTAACCCAATTCATTACTCCTGCTCCTACATCTTCCTGTTCAGTCTTGACAACACCTCCCACCATTATTAGGAACACATGATTAGGATCAACAACAAAAGATGATACAGTGTGATGGTGTCTACCAGTAACTGAATCAGGTAGAGGAATCTGTAGAAAATAAGAAATAAAGTATACAGTTTACAGAGTGACATTGGTACCAGTATAGGATGGTCTGATGTAAGTACTGAGTTGTAGGGTTGGCATTTAGGAGCACTGCTCAACAAAAACTAGGAAGCAAAATCATCATTTTAAAGCCATGCACACCCTAAACAACAGGTGCTTGAAAAATTTTTAGTTACACAGATAACGAAGGGGCCGGGTGAGACTAAGCAATATGCTGGTATGATGACTATAATAATGTATACCTTCATCCAATTGTACTGGTTTGTGTTTAATAATAAACATTCATTCACTGGTTGATTCCTAATATCCACTCCACCAATCACTACTAGTGTAGGTGAGGTAGAGATACCATTGATAATAGTACTGGCATGAAATTCTCTTCCTTTAGGCCACAGTCCATCATTAGGTATTGATCCTGGTTTAAGATTCTCCCAGTTCTAGAAATATATTATTCATAAAATCAAGCCAGGTGATATTATCCACTCTTGATAAAATGTATCATTCTTATTGTTAATGGCTTTATTATACTGATAGTATAACTTACTATTGTATTATTTGATAATTGGAACAAGTAGATACTATTAGTAGAGATATCTTCATCAGCATTAGTTACTGCTCCTCCATACATAATTCCTTTATTATGATTGATCCTTTCAACTATAAAGTGACTACTTGGTGGAAAACACTGTCCACTGACAAATGGAACAATCCATTGTCCTAAAAATAATTATCAGTAACTGCATGTTCTTATTATGTTGCACGTATGGATGGTAAACACATTGTTATCTAATAGCTATTGACTATGTCAAACTACATGTAATTTAATTCCAGCCTCAAAATAACTATTAAAAATTCTATACAATACAATGAGTCATTTACCACTGGACAGGTTGTAGATATTCTGTTCATTAGTTCTAAGACGATCATTAACACCAGGCATTGTAAACATATCATATTTAAATTGAGGATGATACCGTGTAGCAATTGATAAAGAACCATACCCACCAATAACCAGTAACTTTTGA
>NW_003546881.1:34724-35625 GCF_000090795.2 Amphimedon queenslandica
GAAGGTACTACATACTCTGTGACATCACATAACTCTGGGTTATGATCACACACAGAGCCAGAAATAACTTCCTGCTCTGTAGCAACATCACACAACCCTTCATTAAGGACGCCACCACTGCATTCTACACTAGCACTGGAATCTAATACAGGCTCTGCAGTGATATCATGCCTTTCATCAACACTACACTTTGCTTTAGCCCTAGCCCGTTTTTCTTTCATCAATTTTCTAAGCTTTTTAGCAGATGCTTTCCCCCTTAAGTTAGGCATGACTTATAACAGCTATATATATATATATATATATACAGTAAGAGAAAATCAACGTGGTGTTAAACTCAATTTTCAGTAGTAATTATTAATAACTTGATTAATATTATCAATTATAGTAATATTAATGCTTATCTTTGAAAATCTTGTTAATGACCAGCACTTTAAGATTAATTCAAGATCAGCTTAAACAGTTTCACTTTCAAGATCACTTAGATCAGTCAGTAAGAGTAGCACTGTCCACCATAAGATAGCACAAGTTCTACAATCTGAGCATGCGCAAAACACACCCCTTATAGCCACGCCCAATTCAATAATTCATTTTTAAATTTTACATTCAATTAATTAGAGCTGCAAATCTGAGCATGCGCGACCACACCCAAATTTTGGAGCACATGCTTCTTTAATTAACAAAATGGCGGCATGTAGCTAAGATGGCTCGATCCAGCAGTCACAGTATCACTTTTTCCTTACTTGAAGAATGATCTGATGGGACATGGACCTGCGCATAGACTGTTGGAGTAGATTGGTGTAAGAATTATTCTTGTAGCACCAACTGATACTGAGATACACACCGACAACTGGATTGACAGGACTTGATGATGAAGATGAAGATGATGATGAAGATGAAAAAA
>NW_003546881.1:35748-43324 GCF_000090795.2 Amphimedon queenslandica
CATTTGTAAATGAAAAGCTATCAAAAACTGTGTACACACCAAAAGTGCATTATTAGTCACTTATTACCATAACATCGCCTTACGTAGTAGATTAGCAAATGATGGCCATACTAATAATACTGCATGTGTAAATGTAGATTTTGAATGCTGTTATTACATTGCAGCTGTTATAAACATGTTTGTTTTGTGTGAACAATATCATAAGCAGCTAAACGTAATTTAGATTGGGCACCGAACCTATTCAGAATGGGTATGCTACATGTACATGTACTTTGAATTTATGTGATTGGCCTTCAAATAGACACAAAAAACTAGTCTTCACCTACGCAGAGCGTGGGTAAGGCCAAAAAGTATAGAATTGTAGAAGTTTTTTAGTATTCACTGCAGCAAGTCTTTGTTCACACTGTAATTCCAATTATTCTTTCATTTTAATAATGGTATATCATTTTTGCTGGGGATGGTAGTAGTTCCCTACATGTATACCTTTTATAACATCTATATAATTATTGGATTTTTTATTGTAGAAAAAGAGAGGTGATGGCATAGCGTATGCTGATCTTGACCTAGCAAGTACACAGGGTGGTATCTTCACTGAAAATATTGCAGTCAATGTCATTTATTCTGACATTCATAATTAAAGAGGAATGAAGTTTTAATCAGATAAATAACCTAGAGACAGGACAGAAGTATTATTATGTACATGCCAATATACTTTTTGCTGAATACTATGTAGATTTAATGCTCTTCTTACATTAATTTTTAAAATACAGACCCTTCAGTTGAATCATGACAATCAGCATGTGTTCCAATAGAATGTCAAAATTTTTATTGGAATCAGCTCAAAGTTTTCACACAACAAAAGGACATCTTATGTATGAAAATGTAATAAAAATTAAGAATTTTTTGTAGCCATTTTTTGAGACTTTGACCATATTTTTGAGCAGTCATAAAAAATCCAGTACTTTTAATTAGAATTTGATCAAAATTTCTGCACAACATAAAAACATGTAAAAGCATCAGAAAAAATTAAAAAATTCTCTTCTAGCCATTTTTGACAAAATTTTTGTGCATTTAAAAAATTCATAACAAATCCAGTTTTAATTGGAACCTGTTCAAACCTTCTAAAATGCATGTTTATCAAAAAAATTATAAAAATGAAATATTTTAAAAGCCATTTTTGACAATATTGCTATTGTTTTTCAATTATAGGAGGCTTTGACAAAATTTAGTCAAAAATTTTGTACTACTGAGTACTTTGGCACAATTTTTTGGGCAAATTTGAAAATTTGTACAAAATTTAATCTTGATTGGAATATGCTCAAAATTTCTACACAGCATAAAACGTGTAAAGGCATCAAAAAATTTTCCTAGCCACTTTTGACAAAATTTGGTTGAAAACCCAGTACTACTGTAAAGTACTGGGACTTTGGCCAAAATTTTAAGCAAATTTAAAATTCATAAAAATTCAATTTTAATTGGAACCTGTTGAAACTTTCTACACAACATGAAAACATGTATATGCATTAAAAAAATTATAAAAAAGGAAAATAGCATCTGAAAATAGTATCTGATGAAACACAGACAGACAAACTGAGTACCTAGTCCTCGCCTACGCAAAGCTGGGCGAGGCCAATGAATCCAGCTATAAACTCCAAACCTGCATGCTGTACATAGTAAATTGAGTAAAAACTGCCTGATTTAGTCAAATTATTTAAGAAGGCTTTCATAAAAAGAATTGCTTATCGAAAAGAACTCTTAAATAAAACTTAAAAGGAACTGTTAAAAAACTTTCTTAATTAAAAGAACTATGGAGTTTGTTCAGCATTGATGCAATTTTTTTAATTATATTTTGACCATTGGCTAATTTCACTGATAGAAACTTTAAATTATAATAATGATTAATAAAGTTTTGTCACTAGTATAAAAAATATTGACTAAAAATCATACTAATAATGCACTCAATAGTAGATCAATAGTATTAAATGATGCAGTTTTACTTACTGGTCCATCCAAATTTTGCAGTAGCGTATGTAGATTATTGAACTGAAGAGGATAGTGTTTATATTTCCTGGGCCATCATTAAAGCAAATGATAGTTTCTCTTCAGTGGCCAGTATCTCATCCAGTGTATAGAATAAACTGCCTTAGCATCAACAACATACAATAGTATCTAATGGGAGAGAGAGAAAGAGAGGAGTTTGAGTAATACATCATATGCACATGTATGCATGTACTTTAGAAAAAATTGGGGGTTATGAAATTTGACAAAAAATGTTTCTTAAGTTTGGCAACTAGATTTAGAACATGCACTACAGATCTCATAAGAAATATGACTGCTTAAAAAATTTAGAATTTTGTCAAAACTCACAAAAATATTACCATATATATATACAATGTACAGTTCATATGTACTGTATACCTTATAATGATCGAGACTTCCCTTGTTCTCTAGTAATATTCTGTTGCTGTTAAACATTTTCATCAATTTGACCAAAAACAATTAAAAATATTCAATAAAAATAATAATGACCATATTGTCCTGCTCCTGACATCCCTAGAATGTAATATAAATAATAATAACAAGCCACACCAACTCCGTTACCTTTTTTTTGGTGGCTACAGGTACATCACATGTCTCATGACCAGCGTCTGAGATTGAGAAAGTAGCAATTACTTTAAGGGTTAAATTTAACACCTGAAGACAGTGAGAAAATGCATTAATAAATAAAATTTATATATTTGTTATATCATTATGTACATGTACATTTACTGTAAGCATTGCATCATTTGTACTAACTTTAATGACAGCATTAGGACATCAATATCAGAAAATGTAATACAAGTTTGACGTCATTTCGAAGCCAAAAACTCAATTAAGGCTATAGTCTTTGCTTTTTTTCAAAAATTGCTACTTTAAAAAATGCTGTAACTATTGAAAAATTGAAGTCAAAATCAGCTCAAACTTTCTATAAAGCATAAGAACATCAATACTGTATGTATCACAAAATGTAATAAAAATTTGGGGTGATTTCAAACAGTGTTGTATTAGCTAACTATAACTATAACTAAATCTATTTTAGTACAACAAAATCATGTTGTGATTTTAGTTAACTAAACTATAATTCTTCCATTTGATGTCAAAGTAACTAGAATCATAACTAAAATGACTTGACAAAACTACAACTAAAATAGAATTAACATTTTTGTACTAGTACTAGCCACATACCTACTTATTAATTGAAATCTATCTTCATTTGAACCATGGCAAAATTGAGCCTGTTAATTGAGAGAGTTCTTTTGTTAGTGGGGCATGCTTCTTTATGGTAACATTTGAAAATGCTACAATTTGACAACTTTTTGCTTGTGATTGCTTGGTTTGTTATAACTAAAACTATAACTAAGACTAAAAGAAAATGGTATCACATAATCATACTGAGCTAAAATAAATAGGCTGACACTTGACTATAACTAAAACTGTAACTATATACACTTTGTTTTAGAGTACCATAACTAAAACTAAATTGTAAATCATGAACTAAAACAACACTGATTTCAAAGCCTTTTTTAAGAAAAAAACTATAGCCTTTGCTTTTACAACCATAGATATTTAACCACACCCACCTTACAAAGGCCATTAAACATTGCATTAAAAAAACAAGAATAGCTCCTCTTGTAACTTTAGAAATATTATACCAATGATTCACATGCATGGTAATGGACATGAGTATCCTGATCATCAAAACACACCAACACTGGTTGAACTAGTTCTGGTAGATTTATACCAATATCAATATCAATACAAGACTGAATTAGAATATGAGAGAGACTGAGAGGGAGAGAGAGGGGGAGAGAGGGAGAGAGAGGGGGAGAGAGGGAGGGAGGAGGGAGAGAGGGAGAGAGGATGGAGGGAGGGAGGGAGATAGGGAATATCATAATTCCTTGAAATCTTCCTTATAACTATATTGCTGGTAAAATTTTTAATTTGAGCAAGTTAAGTATTGAGTTACAACGGTTTACTTAATTATGTTGTATAGAAATAATTTAACTTGAGTCTGATAAAAATGGAATTTTAAAATGAATTTTGATATGAGCCATTTTGAACCATATGTTATGTTCTCAATGGTACATGNCCAAATTGAAACCATTTCAATTTGNNCATGTNNCATNGAGAACATAACATATGGTTCAAAATGGCTCATACCAAAATTCATTTTAAAATTCAATTGCAGCCAATCACCAAACATACATGCATGAACAACAACATCATCATGCATGTACATGTAGTACATGTACATGTGAAAGAGGTGTGACAATTAAGGGTTGTCATGGTGACCACTTACACTCCCCAGTACGCGGTGCTGTAGTATAGCTGTGGCAGCCAGTCCCACTATAAACTGCTTTTCTTTGAGTTTGGGTTGGATGATAGAGTGTAGTCATCTTTAAGATATGATATTTGATGTCCTTTATGTGGCTGAACTCATTATTAGTGACATCATGACATGATCCTTTATCAACTTGTGAATGCCAAATAGACCAATAGATCTACTACTGGTAAATCAGCTAGACAAAAGTCCCTGTACAGGGTCTTAGGTCAAATTTTGCCAAAACAAAAAGGAGAGAATTCTTTATTTTCGTGATACATAATATTCTTGAAAGTTTGAGCTGATTCAAATCAAAATTGGATTTTTACAAATTTTTTAAGTTCCCCAAAAATTCGGCAAAAATCCCTGTACTACATATAATACACCATTGTTATTATTATACCAAAAAGAACAATAATTTCACCAAAAACAGGGTCAAGGGTCAAATTTTGCCAAGATTAAAAAAGAGAGAATGCTTCATTTTCATCAGTAATTTTCCTAATACCAAGTATGCGGAATTTGACCTTGAGCAAATACACCCTCATGCAGCAGCTTGTATAGGGCCATTCTATAGCTGCAGCTTGTATAGCAGCTTGTTCTATAGCAGCTTGTTCTATAGCAGCTTGTTCTATAGCAGCTTGTTCTATAGCAGCTTGCTCTATAGCAGCTTGCTCTATAGCAGCTTACTCTATAGCAGCTTGTTCTTATAGCAGCAGCTTGTATAAGGCTTTAGGTATTATGTACTCTTGCTAATACAAATACATGTCTCTGTGTTGCATAGAAAATTCGAGCTGATTCTGATGAAACTAAATTTTTCTACAAATTTCAAAGTTGCTCTAGAATTGGGTAAAAGTCCCCCTGTTAATAAGTACATGATATCACTACACGGTAATTTTTCAAAACATATTAATCACCGTTTGACACTCCTTGAGACTATTGTAGTATGTATATTATACACCTTAGTCTACATGTATTAGATCTAGATCTATATTACATTACTTTACACCTTATGTTGTATTACCTTTCTAATTCAAAATTAGCTAATTTTCTCTTTTCTATTCATTTATTTATCAGTTTGTCCACGAGTTAATGACACTGGTATTATATATACTACTAGTACTAACAACAGATCCTACACTACCTACTGATTGCTGCAGCTGGTCTTTATCCATTAATAACACTCTAAGGAATAATGTAAATAAACTAATTGGGCGAAGCCCACTAAGATGAGTAGAGTTTGTTGTTTGTTTGTATGTATGTCTGTACACGTACGTATTCCATATCTCACCTTTGTCACTGACTGCACTATTAAAACTGGCCAGCCTATTTATATCTTATGGCTATTTTAAAGTCAGTGTAGCAAGGCTTAAAGTAAAAAAAACAAGTCAGGAGTTTTCTAGCAGCAACATAAGGTTGAGATTCTGCTTTTTCCAGCTAATATACATAATCTACGAGGCTGAGCCCTTTAATGTTTTACATTGTGTCTAGTGTAAATAAAATAAGAATAGATCTCTAGCTCTCGATAGATCTAATCATCTATGATATGACGTGCGGCAGTTTAAGGCACCGCCCTTTTGTTGCTTTGCGTACGCGTATTTTTAAGTTTTTATTGTTTGCTCGAGCTCAGCCTTATAGCATAGATACTATATACCCCTGGATATGAAACACGGCCCGACCGGATGTTCTGAGGCTTGTTTCACCGGAAATACGTCATATTACGTTTTCATTCAGAATAAAAATAAAACAATGATAAAAAGTATTATTATTATTGCTAATAAAAGTGTGATTTTATGTACAATAATACAATAAAACTTGACATTTATCATGCATTATAATTGCTGAAACTTTCCTTTTCTTTTAGTATATGCAGTCTACCAATGCATGACTTTCCCATCTCTTGTCACCTAAAAATGATGATTTTGACAACACAATTGCACCAAAACTAAAAATACACTCCTTTTGAAAATAGGCCCACTACAACTACCTATTCTCAAGCTACAAAACCATATAGAAAAAGTTCCAATTAAGTCAAGTATTACAAAGAAAAATTGGCTAGAAAGGTGGGGCTTGAAAAACCAAGATTTAGAAAATAACAGCTCTTTTACTTAACACAAACTCTAAATAATAACCCCACTACAACTAGTAAACAATAACTTATCAGTACAATAAAAAATGTTGGCCTAATTCAACAGAGTTAAGCTAAAAAAAGTGGCTTGAGTGAAATGTACACAACAAGTAGGCTATGACATCCATTGTAGAACTAAAATATGCACTCAAACTATCGTTTATGAGCATTATTTCAATATATAAAGGCTTTGCAAAGTCCTCTGAGGGATCATTCAGCTACTTTAACAAACGAATAGGCTACTGTGATTGTTTTACTTACCCTGGCAGCCATGAATGCAGCGAAACAAGGGTGAGGACAGCCGGGTGTGACGTTTATGACGTTTCCTTATGGGATTTTATATGTGTGCATAGAGGAGTTTCGTATCCAGGGGTATATAGTATCTATGCTTATAGCATAGATACTATGTAGTATCTATGCTTATAGTCTAGGGGCTGGCCCGGCGAGACTATCAGCCTTATAACAAGAATACAAGATGATTGATGTCTCTCAATGGAGAGCAAGTATTGGACTGTGGAACTACTGCCAAGCTGCCTCCAGTAGACCAGCTAATAGCCGCCGCTCATTCAAAGCTGCAGTAGACAGCAAGTCAGGTAGTACTAGATCTACATCAGGAGAGAAAACATCTAAACTACCAGCAGCTCTGTCTCTTATTGTTTCTCTTCTTTTATCTTTATTGAGATATATGAAGCTCAATTTTATTCCTCTAACTGGTAAGCAAACTAACGATATATGTGTATTATATATTACGACAATATAATATTATGGGTGAGGATACTTTGAAATTGATACCATATAAGTGGTTTTTTTGAGAGAATTATATTTTGCAAAATCTCAATTCACGGATTTTAATTTCGCAAATTCTATCACATGTGCCATGTGGTACTGTATTAAATTGATTTTTGAGGATTTTATTTTCGCAAATCAGCAAAATCCACGAAATTTACAACCCTCAAGAAATCCACTTATATGGTATTACCCAAGGGCCAAAGGCCCAAGAGTGATATCAGTTCAAAGTATCCAAGGTACATGGAGGGTAATTAATAACTAATTTTAATAAAAATGGCTACTGATCTTCAAAATATTGGTGG
>NW_003546881.1:43334-50880 GCF_000090795.2 Amphimedon queenslandica
ATATTTTGAAGATTATTAAAATTAGTTATTAATTTAAGTTAATTCATTTAATAACTCACAACCATGAACCAGGAAAGACTCAATTACTCTTCACACACACGAACAACTAACTGATAATGTAAAAATACAGTCGGTGTTGAGCAATTTATTGTTGAAAATGAATGCCATATGAATTTTGGGCGTCAATAATCACTATTATTATTTAACAATCAATTAATTGATCAAATTGACCACACCTATCATGAATGTTAACTAAATATGGCAAAATTCTTCGTGCACTTCACGTGTGCAAAAGAGTTCCTTCCTGTCTATAGCCCTACCAATCTTTCAAGGTCAGCGACGCCCCTGTATCAGCATGTTACATATATATTCATCTATGAATCTCATTAACAATACATAAAAATATATATGTTTATAATATACTACACCAGTTCAGTGTACATGGCTATATTAACCAAGTCAGAGGGTGTAGCCCAAGGGCGAGGTTAGTATGTAAAGCCATATATGCATGCACTGAACCAGACTCACCAGTGTGGTACTATAATGAATTTATTTCCTGATAAAGAGCTTTATCACCTATATACTGGTGTCAGCAGTGGCGGATGTAGTGGGGATCCATGGGTTCCATGGAACACCCCTTCAGGGTTCTAGCATGACTATATTTATGATTATGATTACACCTGGGTATTTGTGAATAATTATGATTATGATTACTTGCAAAATGGATGATTATGATTACGATTATGATTATATGTGCATAATTATCATGTGACTATAATAAATTTATGATGATTATACAATGATTATACACATTTCAGTTGTTCAATATTTTGTTAATTACAGTGTCTTATTTTAGCTTCTGAGAACATAAATGCCAAATAACATAAGATTTCTTGACTTAAAAGCCGTTAAAAGTTGTAGTTCAATTTACTGCTGCACTGAGTAGTTAACACAATGCTATGATATGTGCTCAAAATTGGGTGTTACCATTTATATACTTAGCCATATGTATAATTAGTAATGATTATTTGTCTTATGTGTGATCATGATTATGATTATGATTATAAGCTTCAGGATTTGTTTGATTACGATTATGATTATGATTATGAAAAAATGTAATTGATTACAATTGATTACGATTATAATTGTGATTGACTCCAACCCTGCCCAGGCCCCCTTGGCAAAAAAGTTTTTTTGCAGTTTCTTTGCAGCACTTTTCCTCCATTTTATTAATTGAAAATTGAAATTGATGAGCTACACCCAACTTTTAATACTAGGTGGGCGATACCAGAAATTTTGAATCAATACTAAAAATTTTGAATCAATACCAAGTCTGAGTATCAGTATTGGTGGTATTGAGTACTGAATGAGTAATTAGCAACTGCACATGTGAAAATAAGTTATAATTAGTTATTATAATAAAGATTAAGGGAAATGAGCTGCCATTTTGTAATTATAAAAGGAGTGGTCATCATTATGACGTCAAAGTAGGTGTGGTGGGATGTAGTCACTACACTATTCAATACCAGGATTTGGTATCAAGTATATACTTGGTATCGGAGTCCTGGTATTGGATATAAGAGTACTTTGGTATCGAATCGCCCACCTCTAACTTCTATTTAAAATTAATGAGCCACACCTACTTAAGTGAAATGGAACCCCCCTTTTAATTTTTCTGGATCCGCCAGTGGTCAGTCACTTTCATGATTGGCTTCATCATGATATTATATATCATGCTAAACAGGTCTATATACAAAAATATAAACCCAAAGTAAGGATGATATCATAATTATGAGATATATACATGATTATCTGCATTTTAAATTACATAGGTATAATTACTGTTACTGTTATCCACTGTCTCCAGTCATTAGTCTTGTTTATAGCTGCTATTGGCAGTAGTTCTGACCTGATCTACTATTTGGTTTTACTTCTCCTCATCCTCTTATCAGGAGATATTGAACGCAATCCTGGTCCTATAAGTACAGATATTCAAGAGTATATTATATCATTTAAATTTACTATAGGAAAAATGCTTAGAATTTTAAAATGGACTTGTAATACAATAATCAAGTTTTTTCAAAGTGTTTGGATACAAATCAAGAGCATATTTCTTCCAAAACAATATAACAGTGTTCCTCTTCAAACAAGAAGTACACATCAACCTGAAGACACTGTCATCAATATTTATACTCCACATCTGTTTTATGACACAAGTATGATTGTAATTAGAATATATTTATAATTTAATTAAGTAATAATGATAAATATTTACAAATACATCAATGTAAGATATGGGGATTATTAATACAAGTATTAATTATTATTACCATTGCTAATCAGGCTGACAAAAATATCACTTTTGAGTTAAATTCAAAGGTGATGTATTTATTGTAAGATTCTAAATCATAATTTATTCATTATCTCCTGTATAAACTGTGTGTATATGGTATATACCGTATCTGTTGTATGATCTAATGCAAATTTAAATGGGTAAACGATGAGAGCTATGAATCTTTATTATGTTAATGCATGGCATAGTTAGGGCACTCCAGCAAACATTAAGACAATAAACCTGTTACTATAAATCAGATACTCTGATATTGTAAATCATAATTTATTATTATGAATAGAATCTATGGAAAGAACTGATTTAACATTAAAAGAAAAGAAGAGATCCACTCATAATGACAATTATATTGGTAAAGATACATTAAACCATCAATAATATAACACTCATCATTTTCATACTGTAGGTAATCCAAATGATATATTACGAACTCATTCATATCAATTAGCTCATGCTATTAGTGTGAATCTATATGATGTAGCTGATGCACTGTATGCTAAAGAGCTGATACCGCCACAAACAAAAGAGGACATGCTTGTAGTAGGATTAGCTGAAAATAAAAAAGCGATAAACCTTGTCCATGTGCTAGAGGTACAGTTGAAAGCCAGACTTCATAATCCAGAGCAGTATCTTATTGATATATGTAATGTATTAATAAACCAACATCATCATACACTAAAAGATATTGCTACCTCTATATTATATCAGTTAGGTGAGTGTGTGTGTGTGTGTACATTATCAGTGATCAATATAGTCATTATTATCTCAATACATTAGGTCAGCCTATACCTGATGACGTCAGTTCACATACTGTGCCATCACCAGTTGATGATATATCCAATGTACCAGTTACTAATATAAAAGGTAAAAGTTATTTAATGTGTATACATTGCTTTTGTGTATCTTGATCAATAGGTCAGTCTGATGTAGCTAAACCCATTAGTTCAATGCCTGATGATATTCAAGGATATGCTGACAATATGAGACAACACTACAAACACCAATTACCTATTGTTGCTACACACTGGCTACCAGAAATTGGAAAAGATTTTTTTGGAAGACTAGCACTAGTAGAAAAACAAGACTCTAGCACACAAGCAGAATCAGCTTGGCATTTGCTAAGAGGCCAAGTTGATAAAACAGTTAAACTAACTCAAAACAAAGAGATAAGTATTGAACATGTCCTCCAACCCACAAATAGTTCTCTGTCTCTCAGAGTAGTAATAGATGGTCCTCCTGGTATTGGCAAGACCACACTCTGTCGTAAGCTATTAAATATGTGGTCTAATGGAACACTTGTACACCAACAGTATGACTTGGTACTTTACTGTCCTTTAAGGAATAGCAAAATAGCTACAGCTACTACACTAGCTGACCTGTTTGTGCGTCAACTTAATAGATATAAAAATGTACCTGAATGGTTTGAGGAGAGGGATGGAGAAGGATTACTGATAATCTTTGATGGTTGGGATGAACTAAGCGAACAACGAAGACAGTCTTCATTAGCTGCTAGTATCATTTGTAAAGATGAGTTAGACCAATGTTCGGTAATTGTTACTTCTCGTAGCTATGCCTCCTCTTCACTTTTGAAAATGGATACTCTCAGTAGACATGTCCAAGTCATTGGGCTTTCTAAGGAAGAAATATCAACAGTAATTATACAAACACTTCAAAAAGATACAAAACTAGCACAAGAGCTCATTAATAGAAATAGATATAATTTCCATAAACCTTTCACAACTACTCAAAGCAGTAAGGGCTCACAACTAGCAGTGAAACTTATCAATGATCTCAAAGTACGAAATGATGTCCAATCATTGTGTTATGTACCACTAGTCTGTTCCATGGTCATCTTAGTTTATTGTAAGGAAGGAGGACACTTACCAACAACACTCACTCAACTGTATGAGAACTTTATCTTACAGATTATCAGAAGACATGTTGAAAGACATCACATTAACCCTCATACTTTAGGTAGTCTTTCTTCATTACCATCACAGTTAGCTAAACCTTTAGAAGAGATGTGTCAATTAGCTTATGTTAACCTGGCTAATACAAGAATGACATTCTTTTCACATCAACTAGAGTCACTGAGTGAGGCAGTCAAGGAAGAAGACTATCTTGGATTGATGACAACATTCCCAGACTATGATGAGAAGAAGTATCAGTTTCTTCACTTGAGTATACAAGAATTTCTAGCTGCATGGTGGATAGCTAAGCATAAGGAGAAGACAGAGGCAGTGTTTAAGGATCACTTTGATGATGATCACTTTCGAATGTGTCTGAGGTTTGTTGCAGGTCTAACTCACCTTGAACATGAGAGCTATCAACAGTATTTCAATAAACAACAACTTGACTTACAGTGTAAGAGAAAGTTGTTACTGTTTGGATTTGAGAATTGCCATTTCTCCTACTTTTATCAGAATCCTGAGATTCGATTGATTGCCTCTCCATTATCTATAAACAATGATCATATCAGATCTGATGATGATTTTAAGAATGTTCCTATTCTTCTTCTTCAACTCCTGTATGAATCACAGAACACAACATTATGTCAAGTGTTAACACAATCCATCAGCAACCACTCACTGTGTCTGGATAAAGTATCATTATCATTGTTTGACTGGTTGTGTCTCAGTTACTGTATAAACAATTCCAATGCAACATGGAATCACTTGCACCTGGGGACTGTAACTAACCAGTCACTATCGGTCTTCACTGCTGAACTAACCAATAACTCACTACAGACCCAATGTAAGAGACTGGAGGTAAGGTTGCATGAATCCACTGATAAACTAATACACAAATTATTGCAATCATCACTTCTATACAATATTCAGGAGTGCTACTTTGGATTATCATATGGTCAATATGTAACCTGTCTTGTACTGTTAGAGTTCCTTAATCTTCCCCAATTGAAGATACTGCACTTAAGAATGGAATATCCTACTATACCAACAGTTGAATATACATACTACACAGAAAAGTGCACTGAACTTGAGAAATGTATAGAAATGAATTCTACACTACAAGAAATGAAGATTGAGTATGAAAGAGTGAATGAAATAACAAGTACCATTATCAGTGTCATTAGAGGAGTAGCAAGAAATGAAACAATAACATCATTAACAATACACGTTGGCATATGTGACATTGCTCCCCCTCCTCCTGTACTTGTTGGAGTAATGGAGCAGTTACTAAAGGACAATAACACATTACAAGCTCTTTCACTGGACATAACAGATAAACTCCTACCATCATCATTGAATATATTAGAGGTGAACACACCGCTAACTGCTCTGGAGATAGGAAGGAATAAACTGATGACATCATCACTTCTTCCACATATCAAAGGATTACATTGTCTGATACTAGATGAACCATACTCACCACATCTTCTATTTCTCTCTCAACCCAGTCTGCATACACTTAATTTACCACTGGACACAGCTGAGAGTGCTATTGAACTATTTACTATTCTACAAACCAACACTACACTTAAAGCTCTGAATGTGAAGATAAAGGAGGAGAGAGTATATACCAGCAGTATCGGTACTAATTTACAAGACATGCTAACACAAAACCAAACGCTAAAATACCTTGAGATTTGTCATAGTTACATTCCCAGTTCATTCCTGTCCTTCCTAACAACTGGTCTCAGACACAACACCAGTCTACAGCAGTTGAGTGTATCCATTCCACTTCCACTAAATGAAGAGATAAGAGCTTTTATTAATGTCATCTCTCAAAAGAACAATCTCACAGAACTTGAAGTGAACTTCATACCAGATCAGTCATACAGTAACTGTAGCAGGGAAGAGATGGAACAAATAATGACACCATTGTTTTGTGAACAGGTACTACCTGCTGTTACTAAAATGCTACAATCACATTCAACTATCAAACTACTGAGGATTAGTCTGAGAATAATCTATGGATATATTAAAGAGACTGCTCAACCTAACTGGATAGAAATAGTACAGCATTTATATGAAACTATCTTTAACCATCTATCGCTTGAATATATCCAGATTAGTGCTGGAAACACTCCTCGTCTTCTGAAGGATACTCTTCAAGATCAAAAGAAGACATTGATTGATAAACACAGAAAAGAACAACCACACAAACCAATATTATTAAAATGTATTGACATAATTAATGAGTAATAAGTTTGAGTAGAGACTGTAGATCTAGTTGAATATTTTATTTCTATTATTTTAATAAATAAAAAGAAAGAAAAAAGAAAATATTAATGATTTCATCCATTGTTAATATTATTTGTTGTTTCACTTGTTTGTGATGTAGTATTGATTTTGATGGCAAAAGATTAGGAACACTTGAACTAATGCTTCCATAAACAAAGACTAGTTACAGTAAATCCTTAAATAAAGCCCCTGGCCTCTAGTGCATAATTACAAGCATAATTACAATCCAAAGAATACTGAAGTTACAATTTTTTTAATTGTTAAGTGTAATTAAATTGATTAAAATTTATTATAAAAATAGCCAGGAAGAAAATAATTGGAATCAATGTCTATATCCTCACAATAACCTTGATCTATAATGCCAAAATAGCCAACCAGGTGCTTAACACAGTTCAAATGAGTACAAACATGAATCAAAATTGTGGCCATCATGAAAGCTCAGGATACCTGCCAAATACAGGTATAAAGTAAGTTAAAAACCATTGCATTAACTATAATTTACATATATAAGAAGAATTACAAGCTAAACTCATGGATGCAACAGTGATAAACACACACAAACACATAGCTAGGCTACTAGCTGGGACCTTTTATTTCTTAGAAAAACGTTCTGCTTCCTCCTAGAGCAATGAAACTTCTGCAGAATAACAGGCATCTATAATAAGCTACCTTGTAACTGTGATTGCATTAGCTCTATTTCACAAGTTATAGAATTTAATATGATTTTTGTGTCAGCCATTTTTAATCCTTACAGTGGAAACAAGCGCCTGAAACAAGAACAGTTCTTGATTAATGATTATAAATGTAGAAGATCAGTTATCTACATCTTTATCCAATGCTAAAGGTGCATAGAACAGCAAAGCAACTGTAGACTCCTTAGTTTTGATATAAATCATCAAAATAGGCAAGAGACACTACCAGAGCACAAAGCGTCTAGAGACAGGAATGGATCCAATTAGTTATGTGGGTGGTTTTATATCTGTAATACGCA
>NW_003546882.1:0-1870 GCF_000090795.2 Amphimedon queenslandica
GATGAAGTAAGTACTGTACAGTACTATTGTCTCCTACTCTCCTGTTGTATCATTGGTCCTCTCTCTGTCTCTCTGTCTCTCTCCCTCTGAGGTTGCTGCTACAAAAAAGAAGTCCAAGAAGAAGGGAGGAGGAAGTGGTGGTGGTGGTGCTAGTGGTCCAGTCACTAAAACTACATCTGCTGGAAAAGGTATTGTGCTATATCTTTTACAGCATGTGTGACATACAGAGCATAATGTGCATTTACTTTACATGTATATGAACATGTAATGACTGTATTATGTTACTATTAATGTATGGAGCCATTGCAGTGCATTTCAAAGGCCATATGCAGTGTATGTTTACTTTACCTTTTACTTTGTACAATAGCTGCAATTGATAATATGCAACTTGTACATGTACAGTACATTAATGATATATTTTGTTAGACTTGTCTCAAGGAAAGTTATGGAAACTGTTAGTGGAAGATGTACTTCAGCATTTCCTGTACACATTGGAATAGTAAGCTAATAATAACGGAATAAACAATATTTAATGATGTATATGTACTTAAATATCTATCTCTTTCTCTAGTAATTCTGTAACTCACATGTGTACTACTTGTGGTGTTAGCAGAGTGTCTCTTCTCAGGGAATTCTGTAACAAAACAGGTTAGATGGCATCATACCTCACTAATATTCATTGACCGCACCTCTTATCAGGAGTACAGATTACATTGAAGGATTACAAATTTTCCTTGACTGCTCCATTGAATGAAGGTGATCTTGCCTGTATTGTACCTGTTGTTAAGCACACTGATTTTAAAGTGAGACAAAACTTCATTTGTGACCATAACTGACAAAAGGTACCTTATGGTGGATTTGAAAATTCATCATTATAATGAAAAATATCAACCTCTGAGTGCTCTGTTAAACTAAAATTGTTTCTAAAAGTTAGATAGCAACTTTTTGCATCCTGTGGAGTAATTTTATGATAAATGGAGCTCAGGAAGATGATTTTTTTTAGCTATAAAGACAAATTTCACTACCCGCCATAAGGTACCTTTTGTCAATTATGGTTACATTTATTATTGCTTTGTACTGTCACTTTTGCTACACAATGTATACCGTAGTTTAGGGAATTTATGTGGTAGAAACTTCTGTGTTTTTAAATAATGCTGTTATTTAATTTTACCAAGTAAGACTGTGTCATGTATTATTGAATGTGGCATATAATTATGTAGGTGATCTAATTTTTTTTGGAATTCTAATCCAGTGAAATTACAATCACAGTGAAAAATTTTCAGATCGATGGTATGTTATGTCTTTTACATGTATGTGTACTTCAATCTTCAACAATTTTATTGTATTTCTAATTTTCTTTTTATCTTAAATTTTCTTTCCCTCAATCCCCCCAGCCTCTTGAAGCCTCTGGTTTGTATGAGTTGGCTCAGGTTCAGTTGCAGTCTGGTAATATTGAAGTTGCTCTTGACTATCTATCTGGAGCTGTGCAATTGTTTGCTCAAGTCTTTGGGCCACAACATGTCAACATAGCTAACTGTTATAAGTGAGTGGTGTCATTTAAGTACTTATATATTCCATTGTATTATTATATATAGAGTTATTGCATGAATTCATCATGCTCTAGGAGACAGTAAACTAGTAAGTGGTGCATGTAACTACATGTATGTGCATGCCATGTACATGTTAATGTATCGACTGGTTGTACATGTAGTTTAGTTTAAATGACTGATACCGAGTTAAAATGTTATGCATGTTCTAAAGTTTACTCACTTTCACCTGATCCCTGGTTGTTATCAATTAATAATAAAAGCTGAATTTGATTTGGCTGTTCTAGCTGCGTCATTTTGGTCAGGTATGTCATTGAGTTTAT
>NW_003546882.1:2847-4339 GCF_000090795.2 Amphimedon queenslandica
TTTTGTATCATAACTGTTATTATTTATTTTAATTACATTGAGTAGTTTTACATTGGTTTACTACTGAGTAATGCTGGTCATTATGAAGAAAGTCAGGCATATCTGGAAAGTGCTCGTAGATTACAAAACAAGTGAGCTAGTATATACAAATCAAGAGAATTAAGGCTGGCTATGTTTGTTCTTGTATCTGTTCATTAGGTTTCATGGAAGTCAATCAATTACTGTAGCCACAATGTTAGTAATGATAAGATACATGTACATGTACATCTTATCTTATCGTTTTCTCATTGTTTTGGCTCCTCCTTCCCTTCCCCCTCTCTCTTTCCCTCTCTCTCCATCCCTCTTTCTCTACCTCCCTCCCTCTCTTCTCTAGTCATCATCTTCTTGCCAACTCATTGACTCACATTGGAGCATTTGCTGAAGCTAAGCAAAATAAGAGAAAAGCATACAATATCTATAGGACTAAAGTATGCAGTAATGTTAATGCCAGGCCATCTAGGTTTCTTAACTGTTTTCTCTCACAATTAGTTTGGCCCAGATCATGCACGTACTGTTCAGTCTTTTAAAAAACATGAGGTATATCACTGAGAAGCAAGTCTCTTATGAGCAGACTGTAAGTGTATTTGGCTAACTATTGCCAATGGTTCATTACCAAAATTATCTTGTTCATATGTTGTCTTCATAAATTATAAATAATTATTGTTTCGAAAAAGAAAAAATTAATAGCAATGCCAAGTGTAACTATTTGTAAACACCCAAATTCACACATGATGCGAATATCAGTAGCCTGAGCTAATTATTGTAAACACTTGATCTTTGTATATAGTTATACATACTACTGTATCAGATATTACAGGTACCAATATTGCACACTCAAAAATTTATGTTAATGCCGTCACCATAGTATGAAATTAATGTGGTAGAAATTTAGGTTTCAAAATTTTGTGATCTAATTTTTACGTAGTAAAATTATTGAATATGGCATGTAATTTTATGTGTGATATAAATTAAAGGACAAAGCTGACTATGGCATGGTACAGCTTTCAGCTGTGCAATGCTTTTGCAGATACAAGTCAGCTTGATTTTATTATATAATTGTTTTCCCTCCACTCACGCCCTTAAGTGTACATGTCCTACATCTTTTACCTTGCATGTGTATGCTATGCACCCTAATGCTCAAAATAAATAAATGAATTAATCCAACAAGTCATACAAGGCTTGCCTAAGCTGTGACTTAATAATCACATGCATTCCATCGTGTCTACATGTATACATTTAATATGCCTTTTAGTCAAACTTTGTTGAATCCATCATTTTCTAATTATTATAATTTTGATGAAATTTATCTCATTTAGCCTGAAATAAATTTTGCTGTTCATTCACACTATGACACTCAGTCTATGTTAGTGGCATGCACTTGCACTGACACTATATACAATACTTCTCACTTTATTCAACACTATTATGACAATATGTAGTGACACAGGCTGCA
>NW_003546882.1:4349-5694 GCF_000090795.2 Amphimedon queenslandica
CTATACGGTAGATCATTCTAGAGCCTTTTCTAATAGTAATCAATTTATTTGCTGTCACTACTCATACTGGAAAATCCTATCAGTATTACCCTATCTTTAATATTCTTGTACATGTACATAGTTAACTTTGAAATAGCCTACATGTCAGTCGATTTTAACTAAAATTTACATTTGTTATTACCATACACATTATATGGCGACATATTTTGGTGGAAATGAGTTGTTCTGAGTCTACTCTGATTTGAACATGTACACTAATGCTCCTCCCTTATCTACTGTAGGTTGCCTAAATTTCCTTGCCTGTTATTTGAATGTTCATCATCTAATCGTTTAGCAGTGCAAAGTCATCATTAACTGTGAGTTAGTAGTAACTGGTAATGATTAAAGTATGCATGTACATTTATAGATTCTGCTTCTACATGTACATGTACAAGATTGTTAGTTATTTTCAGTTTTAAAAACACTCCTGCCATTCTCACACCTAGCATTTAATACAGTTACTGTAACACACACATGCAGGTGATACCAGTCGTGGCACACAATATTCTTTAGAGAAATGTTGTAGCAGACAACACTTTGTGATGATTGATATTGAATTAGTACATTTTACATTAACGTGGCCTACTCTAATAACTGCCTTTTATTTCTCGTTGTTGACTTGTACTTATGATTAATAATTTTTGCTTTTTTTTGTTTTTCTGTATTTTGTAAATGTGGTGGTATGTGTGTGATGTTTGAGAGTACCGTTGTATGTACCATTGTGTGATTGTGTTGTATGTACCATTGTAATAAAGATGAGTGTTTGGTTACATGTACATGTACATATCTTCTCCTACAGTCCTTGACTTCATATAATCCTTATAGTTCATTAATCTGTTTTATTTCTCTCTGTCTTTTTTGTGTATTTTTGTTCTTTCTTTGTTATGTCTGTTCAATTTTTATCAGCTAAAATTAAACTCTCATTTGGTCTTATTTTATGCACAAATCAACAAGTAATTATTATGAAATTGGAGCTTTATGTGTTATTCTTTTTCAAAAGCTAGTAATGATAAACCAAAGTAGAAGAATGTAAAACATTAAAGGGCTCAGCCCCTGAGCCACTCTATTGTTGTGCTTTATGACCCATCTTACTGCTAGCGAAGTATTTGGACTCAGTTTAGTCTAATCTTGCTGAGCATTTGCTGCAAATAAGCCCAGACTTGCTGATAGCCGCCATTTTAATTCATTGTGACCACACCCACTTTTAATGAAGATTAGGCTACTTAACTTTAGTATTAGTTGGACGACCCTATCCCCGTACAGACAACATCTTTCTCGTCTTAGTGGGCTTTGCTCAATTGCGGTA
>NW_003546882.1:8219-9297 GCF_000090795.2 Amphimedon queenslandica
CTAGGTACACTGTATTTTGCCATCTCATGAAACTGCAAAGTTTTATAGCAATAGTTGCCCTTTATTTTGCAAGATAAGTTCTACCCAGGGCCCTTATCTCTCACCTTCATGAATGCTCTCTGTTTTATTTCTGTCTTTTTGTGTGTTTTTCTTGTTCATGTCTTATTCTTATTTGAAAGCTAGTAATGATAAACTAAATGACTGTAATGTTAATTTGTACAACCTCAACTCAATGTCTGAGGTTTTCCTAAGAGTGTGTGCAATCTATTATTATTTTTTTATAACAAAAAAGTGAAATTGTTATTTGCAATTAATATAATTTATTTGCTATACACATGTACATCTATGAAATTTTTAATGTGATTAATTGTGTAGCCAACATTGTTTGTAGTGTATACTTGTGAAACAATGCACGTTTTATACAGTCACCTGTTCTGTTGATTAACTGCTGACAGACAGACATACATGTACATGTTGGGCCTCTATTCTGTGGTTAGAGGTACCCAATTTAATAATTAGTACTTTTAATATTTTTTGTCTATTTTCTAATGCATTCATGTAATTTTGATCAGTCTACAATTATGTTTATGAGCTTTTCTGAGACCTTTTGTCAATGGCTACACCAAGACATATATGTACATGTAATATGTAGTTTTGTATGTGGTGTTAATACTACATCACATTTTTCAAAATGATATCACGTACAGTAATTCTTCTGAAGACATGACACAAATTTAATATTAATAGGCCATAAATTGGGTTTGTTTTTACACTTTTAACACTTTTGTCTCCTCTTTCTTACTCACATTACAGATGCAGAGATTGCCGTTACAGTTGATGGTACATTAAAGGTATGATTGATTCACACTATTATTGAGATAAAGGAGTTGACTGATCTATTTAGGTCTTCCAGTCCATTCTCATTGACTTAATTGCAGACTTCTTACTAGCTCTTGTTCACAGAGACTCGTGGCAGGTAATGATGATATATTGTGTAGCTACATGTAACATGTATGTCGTACATAGTAGATGCATGTAGATTGGAATAGATAATTTGGGCAAGTTGCTTTTTAAAAAT
>NW_003546882.1:10466-14612 GCF_000090795.2 Amphimedon queenslandica
GCTATACAGTAATGTCTGTCTTTAAATTATAAATACCGAAACTTAAATGGAATTAAAAAGTTGTACCACTTGTGCTGCTTTTAAATTTTTACCATGCACTGTTTATCAATTATGCATTGGACTTCAAATATTTTTTAAATATTTGTGCATATCTTTTTATTCTTTAGAAACTTACTTGTTCTAGTAATTAGGTAATTTTATCTTCCTTCTCTCATTCCAGACTCGGTTGCAATGGAAGTTGATGTTCTCGTTTTCCTGGTGTATGGCAGCTTAAGTGAAGCATGGATTTCAACAAATAAGCGAGTAGGAAACTTGCCATTATTGATTCTACCAGATAGCACTGCTATTTTTCCATTACTAAATGCAGTTTTGTTTTTATTGATAATTCTTTTTATTGTAGCTTTTGCGAGCAAGTGACAGCATTAATGTTTTGCTATAAATATAATATTGCATTAATGAATATTATTACAGTCTCCATGAAAATGATTACTTTGTTATGAATTAAAGTTTATGATAATTTAGTCTCACATGATTAAGTGAGAAACAGGAAGGGAATACGCTAACTTTGCACAAGATGAATTTTGTTCTGAAAGAGTGAAGGTGTTGATAAAACTTTGTATATATAGATGGCAAAAAGCATCTGTTGAACCTAAATTATGACTAAAATTATTATTATAGGCATATAAAATAATATCTTATGTTTGATGTAATACACAATAGTCTCTAGAGCTTTTGTTTTATCCCCTTTTGACTTCATCACAAAATAAATGTGTGATTTGACCTACTTGGTGGTAGAAGTATTCACCTGGAGCTCATCCAACTGAGAACTTGGCTCTAAATGAAGTGCAACTCCTCACTATCAGTCTTCATTGCTAATTGCCATGCTTATTCACATGTGTAGATTATTCATCATATGCTCTATGAGTCATATTCGGCGTCAAGAGCATATGGCACATCAGTATCACTTCCTGTTTGTTATCTATAATGCAATTAATTTGAGTAGGTGCGGCTATAAGACTGTTGACTGTTCACTTTAACTGTGTATCGCAGTTTTATCCACGTTACTTTTGTTGGACCTTGTTTAATAATTGAGGTAGAATTGAATGTTTCTAACAAAGATGTATGATGTATCTATAGAAGATGCCAAAGACACGAGCTAAGACAAGAAAAGTTGACAGGAGGACCCTAAGGAAAGAAAGATTTCATCATTTGGGAAAGAAAAGTTGGGAAAAGGTATGATTTCATGTAACTCTGTGTTAGTTAAGCATAGCTAGTGGATGGGAATGGTCTATAGAAGAGTTGCAGGGGAAGTACATGTAATTAAGGAGAGCAGTACCCTTTCCTATACGCCTATGGCGTCGGTGAGGGCAATAACAAGAGTTGTGGCTCATTGTCAATCATCTTAAGTGGAATTGAAGGAAAATGTCTTGTTATGAGATGAAGTAGTACTATTAATAGCAAGCCAAACAGCTATTTTACTTATTGCATGACTCCTGAATGGATAGACTTTTTGTAACTTGTAGCACCACTTCACTTGTTGCTACAGCTAAGTATTTGGTTGTTTTATACTTGTATATCTAATTGCCATCAGCTGTTTTGCAAATGTTTTAGAAGCTTTTGTGTTGGGGTATGTCTGTTTTTTACGATTGGTAGAGTATGTCATTAAATTTAAAAACCATGATTATAGAGGGAGGAAATAGTGTTCAAATGCACTATTTCCTTCCTACATAATGGTGTCACTAGGCACTATTATACACATATACAATTTGACCTATCTATGTAGGCAGAAATTAGTACCAAGCACTATTTTGTCCCTACAACACTATAGGGAAGAATTAGTGCCTGCTGCACTATTTTGTTCCTACAATACTTAAGGGAAGAATTAATGCTTGCTGCACTACTTTGTCTCTATAATACTATGGGGAAGAATTTGTGCCTCTGCACTTTTTTTCAAAATGTAACAGCACTTAGTTTCCCTCATATACTGTAGTGGAAAATTTTGGAGGGAATTGAAGTTGGTGAACTTGGCATTTTGATAGCAAAACTCCAAAATAAAATCCACTATTTCAAGCCATTATATGCACGCTCAATGGTATGTGACCACAAATTTGCCAATTACCAAAATATAGTAATTTGCCGAATTCAACTCCCTCCAAAATTTCCTGCAATATGGGATAGCTATGCAACATTTATCTGGTCACCTTTAGCATTCCACCATGCATTTTGCAAGTATAATTAGCTACATAGACCAATACAATAACTTTGAACATTAAATAACATAAATTTGTTAACTTGTTTGTAATAATCAATGTAGTTGGGTAACATAATCTGATACATTGCATCATGATTTTCATGTCATAGATGGGAATGGCATGTAAAATATGTTTTTGAGACATTCAATCATGTGTTGTCTCATGTGTGACTGATCGAATATATTGTTAGCAGGATCATTTACATAATGAATAGATACTGCGTATGCTACTGCAAAGCAGGCACATTCCTTATCACCTTTTGCTTCACCAACCACGGTACTTTTACCATAGCAGATCCATTGAGGGCAATGAGCTGCTTCTTTAACTCTGAGTGAATGATCTCTGTGTAGAAGGAGTCATAAAGTAAAGCAATGCCATCCATAAAATGACTAGTAACCCAATGGTCCCCAAAGTTGTGGAAAAATAATGAATCATTTTTAGCCAGCTGAATGAGACTTAGTTTCTGAGTATACAAACACGACTGAATCATTGGCATGTCTGGGAATTGTTTTGACAGTAGTTTAGCAGTAGCTATGACATGCTTGTCTGAAAGGTGATGGGTTCCTTCTAGCTGTAAATAATCATTTTCCTGAAGATTTAATTCTTTTTATCCAGTAGTTTACAGGACTAGCTGGTATCTCGTCAATGATGATGAACAAAAGCATACCTGTATATGGGTATAACATAAAGTTGATGGCACATGGTAATAAAAATGATGTACATGTACCTACAAACATCTTGAAACTTTGATAACTGCAGTTTTTTCTCATCATATGACTTACACAATGTATCTTTACCCCAAAATAAAGCATGCTAGAGGTTATCTTCACAAAAAAGGAGACCTGTACCAAAATTATGTTGCATCACATAAATTTCATAGCATTCAATACCCTTTGCCTTTCTGCCATGTCTTCCAGCCCTTCCAAACTGTTGGACTAATTCGTCAAATGTGCTGTATGTGAGCAACCAAGTTTAATAACCAAGTCTATATTAGGAACATCTATACCCATTCCAGGTGCAGAAGTGCACACCATTAGCTATAAATATACATAAATTTGTTATCATACACAGAATTAATGCTTGATACACTTGCTTGTGTGTCAGAGTCATCAAAACACTGATCCTCAATTATCTACAATTTGTCATGGCTAGATAAATTTTTGCCATGATAGCTACTACTAATTATTCCTTTTCCTTTTAAAGCAATTGGAGCGATTGTTACCAACTACTTCAGCAAGATAGTCAGCAATAGATGTGTAGTAGTCTGTAGTACCGGTTGAAATGACATAGCATAATATAAAATGTCAATTTCTTTAACTCTTCATCATGGAGTGAAATATTTCTCCTGTTTACCATTGAAGTTTTGAGTATTGGTTCTATCATCATGGACAATCTTTTCCTTAACTTTTGAAGTGGCAATTGCTGTTAATGCCATTAATGATATACCAGGAATATGAGACTTTAGATGCAAAAGCAGTCTATATTCAGTTCTAATAAAAAAATAAGTTAAAATTAGAAACTTCAACTTTTTGTAGCCATATAATTATTGTATGGATGATTTTTGGACAGAAAGTTTTTTGCAGCTTTTTTGCAAGAAGCACTTTCAAGATCTTATAGAGGCATTTTTGTGCCCATATAGTATATGGTAATTACTAGTGTGTATATTTAAGTGTGTGTGAGTGTGTAGTAATGCTTGTTATATCATGGCCTCTAATTGAAATTTTGCTAATCCTTATTTGGTGATATGGGCCTACGCAAAATTAATTCCACATGAGATAAACCAGCTATAGGGTAATAGCTAATGAGTTGACTGTGTAGCATACCTGAATGATTTGCAACAATTTATGGGATGAGCTTCATCCACTGCAATGAGACATATTTCTTTGTTTCTGGC
>NW_003546882.1:14910-17262 GCF_000090795.2 Amphimedon queenslandica
CACATGAGACATATTGTCGATGAAATAACAATGGCCAACTTTCCAGTAAGTAATGGTGGAATAACATAGCACATTAATTTTCCTGCGCCAGTTGGTTGAAGTATAAGCTGTCTTTCCCTTTGATAGCGTTTTTAATTGCATTCATCTGCCATTTATGAATACTTGAGAGCATTAAATGTTTTGCTACTAGGCTTTGAATAACTAAATGATTGTGATCAAAACTTGGGTTGAGTTCTAAACAAAAGTTTCATTTTAAAAATCACAAAATTCAATAATTATAAATACCTTCAAAGCAGCTATCTATGGCTTTATTGTTAAAAGGTTTTATATTGTGGCCACTTCTGTTAACATTTTTATGTCTCAATGATGAACACTTCACACAATTTGGCAGTTTATGGTCTTCACAATTGTCACTGCAGTTGTCAAATTCTTCCTAGCATTTATTAAGGATGTATCTTGAATAGAAAAAGATGGTAAAGTATCAACATCTCCAATAGTTGTAGAATCATTCTCCCGTAGCAAAGACATATCTCCATGTTCCTTTTCTACCCACAAAACTATCCCTTCCTTTGACTATTGTAATGTCACTTCACACCATTTCATTATCTGTTTAGCACTTTTTTAAGACATGAGTGCCTTTTGTTTTAGTACAAATAATATACAATGCATGACATATATTAAAGTCTTTAAATTAACAAAAAGTAAAATTTAAAATCAGTTACTTATTTTTCAATGATAGTGATACTATAATTATGGTAGTACACATGTAGACCATAAAAAACGGAGTTATTTAGGTTCTTCACAAATTGAATGATAAATCATCTCAGTAATTTCAAAAGCATCATCATTCCATTAAAATTATCTTCAACACACACATCTCCCTCTATCAAATCAAACTTATCTTTATAGATATGGCCTTGGCAAATGTATAATTATGTGAATATCATGTATTTTGTTGTAGAAATAAATTCCCCCAAATTAAATAGGGGTAAAATAGTGCAGCTGTCACTAATTCTTACCTGTAATATTGTAGGGACAAAAAAGTGCAGCAAGCACTGATTCTTCCCTAAAGTACTATAAGGACAAATTAGTGCCTGCTGCACTATTTTGCCCCCCTATACTTTAATTGTGACAAAAAATTGCACAACGCACTAATTCTATATTTTAGGACAAAATAGTGCAGAAAGCACTGATTCTTCCCTATAGTATTGTAGGGACAAAATAGTGCAGCAGGCAGCCAGGCACTAATTCTTCCATATAGTATTTTGGGGACAAAATAGTGCTTGGCACTAATTTCTTCCTATATAAATAGGTCAAATTGTATAATGTGTATAATGTGCCTAGTCACACCATTATGTAGGAAAGAAATAGCACTATTTTTTACCCTCTATAATCATGGATTTCTTTTATTTAATGATATCTTATATAAGCACCCTGTTTGTTATGCAAAGGTCTCTAGTGCAATCTGTAATGCTTTATTTTTAGCCAAGAGTGTTGCAGTTGTTGAGAAACTTATCTTTGCTATTTTATTATTTCTTTCCTTTGTTAGAGAAGAGAAAAGAAATTAAAAGATTGTGATTCCTGTGTCACTGTTTCTAGAGTCGATGTACCATTGCCTGTTGTGCATGTAAGTTCTTCTTCAATAATTTTTAGTGAGTTCCTATTTAAAATTCATTTAAAGTACATTAATTAAGCAGAAATTGCATGCATTTTGACTCAAAACTAGTTACTTCTGTTGTGCCTATTTGGGCAATCTCCTGCCTAATAGGTAATGTTTTAAGGAGTGTCTGACTTTTGATACCACCATGATTAAGTTTACTTTTGATACCACCATGATTAAGTTTACTTTTGATACCACCATGATTTTACCGCCATCATTTCAAAAATAGTGTTCAAATGCACTATTTCCTTCCTACATAATGGTCCTACTTTACTTTTAGAGATTTCCTACTTTTAGAGATTTTGAGTATTGTTAATAAAATTTTTCTTGAAGTGTGCAAAAAAACTTCAAAAGTGATTGATCCAGTGTAATTAAGAATCATCCAGTGTAAAAAAGAAGTACAATGTATTTGTACAAGGAGTGGACAGGGTTTTGTCCTTCTAATGGCTGGCTATTTATATTTGTAGATTAATTTTGGAATGAATATTAGGATGTAAAAATGGCTACATAGTGATAATCACCATAGTTTTAAAGAACTACTGTAATGTGATCTTTTCAGACCTGGGGTCAATTACAATTGTAATTATTTTAATGGTCAATTACAATTACAATTGTGTAATTGTAATTGAGCTTCAGCTTACGTAATTGAAGTTTCAGTTATATTTGATTTAACTAACTACAGAATGTACAGA
>NW_003546882.1:18112-30249 GCF_000090795.2 Amphimedon queenslandica
ATTTTAAATTTTGAGCATTGCATTAAAATTAAGGAACTATACCTTATGTGGTTGCCTTTTTGCCGTCTAGTGAGGGAAGAAAGTTACAAAGAAAATAATGTAGTTTTTGGTAAATTTAATCTGCCAGTAGATTTTAAAAAATTCACCTGATGAACTGGTGATGTCTTTTCATTCAGAAACAGCTTTTTGTTGATACCAGAGACTTGATGGCTATTAAAATAATGTATTTGCAATTCTGTCTCATATTTGATTACATAACTACTGTTCTTTAAGTGTTAGAAACGTTAAACATTCCCATTAACAAAGAACTGAAACATAAGGTTAAATGTATTGAGTCAACTTAATTGTTTTATTTTTTGTAAATAGTTATGACATTTTTTACAAAAATGTATTCGTCTTTACATTTCTTCTTATCATTTCTGTCTACATACATACATGTATTCTGTGCAGTTTTATATTTAATCCTAATGCAGTGTTATATGGCAATGATCCTGCATGTGAGAGAGCCTCAAATAGGCTTTCATTTATATACAGTACAGGGCGAAAAAAGATAAGTAGCTACTCTACTGTTGCGTAGGTACAGTTTAGAGAGAAAAAAAGCTAAGTAGCGCAGAGTAGTTCTTACGAACTGCACTTTTCTTCCTACACAGCTCATGCGAATCAAAACGGTAGTAGTAACGAGCAGCTTTGCTTTCTTTACTCCTGTGCTACTCTACTCTACTGATGTGCTGCGCATGCGCTACTCAATACTGCGCATGCGCATTAATTTTCACCAGCCCGGTTACGACTCAGTGGAAACGAGTAGAAATGAGTCTTAGAAAGCTGATAAAAGACACCCAGAAGAAGACAAATCGTAAGTTAAAAACATGTTTAGGAGTCTTGTTACTATTTTAAATGTAGCTTCTTACTTTTTGAAATACTTTAAGCAAGACGATACTTATTCTATTGTGAAAGCAAACTGTGTAGAAGTTGAGCAGCTGGAAGCTGGTACCTCCTGCAGAGTAAGGGATGGAAAGGACTTTCATGATGGCACAATAGTCACCTTTGGTAACACTGTACTTTAATTTTTAGTCAATAGCTGCACATATAATTTTCTAGGAGATAAGAAAGATGTAAGTAATGCAGCACGTGATATTATTGAGAAGATTGAGAAAGAGTCAGCGGAGAATATGGAGAAAGAGTCAGCCAAGAATATGGAGAAACAGTCAGCTGAGAGTATGAAGAATGAGTCAGACTACAAAGCGTGGCACAATAAAAAGGAAAGCTAAGAAAAGTGAGATGGTATATAGTATTACTAACCCTACATGTAAATTCACATCTACATGTAGGTACCACCGAATAAAGAAACCTAAAATAGAAAAAGGAAAGGAAGGTGAAGGTACATAATGCATTAAAAAGGTAATTTATTATAAAAACACAAAACAGAAATGCACAGTTAATATTGTTGCTGTTGGTTGTGCTACAAATAATGAATCTGCTGCAAATAATGAAGCAACAAGCTTCAACACTGGAGATCCTTCTAAGCATATTAGTATCGGTAAGATTAAATATAATAATAATTATTGCTATTGTTTTACTTGTTATTATTAGAAGCAAGAAAACCTTCAGAGAGAAAAGAGGCAGATTCCAGTGAAAGAATTCTTTGTCATAGCCCTCCACCACTTCCACCACCACTTGCACTGGTGGAGCTTAAAACTCAAGCTGCATGTAGTACTGAAACAGGTAAATTGTTTTACAAGTACCTGTACAAATTTAGTAACATTAATAACATATTACTTGATTATCACAAACAATTAATGTTGTTTTGTTTAGAGGTTATATACTGTCTCTAATTAGAAGAATGGAAATTTTAGAAGAACAGAGTATCATGGTGCCATCCCAATTGGGTTGCTTAACATACCATTTCTTTGGAAATACTAGCATGAACACAAGGGTTAGTATTCAGTAATAATTATTAGAGATTAGTAATATCCTATTAATATTCTAGGCAGGTACTCTGCTACATACATGAACAGTAATGGAAGTACTCCTAGTGCCCCATCTGCTTGTAATCTACCTCAGCATACTGATCCAGTAACTCCAACTAATGAGCCAGTAAAGGCAATCATCACCAATACTACTGTGCACACTGGTAATAGAAGGAAAATAGATTTTAATGCTCCTTTGTTGAATCCTGATACTGTGATTAATAAATATCCCAAACTAAAGACACTCTCTCAAGTTGGACAATCATCTGTAAGACTAGCAAGCAAAGTTTACTTTGGACCATCACTTTTGATTAAATGTAGTGTGTATGGGCAGAAGGAGAACCCTCCTTTGCCATCTGGTGCTCTAATGGAGCTGAAGCAGAAGCTACTGGGATTATTCCATCCACGTGATATTAGTACAAAGGAAGAATTTTAGCTGTATTGGTCTAAGTGTATTCAAGCAATAAATCATTACTCTTCAGGGCTTAGAAGCAAATATCCACCTGATATTAAGAATCTAGAGTAGAAGGCTACACTGAGTATAGTATCATATAAGATAATAAATAGTCTAACACAGTGACACTGTTGTTATACATGTATATATATTATATATTAGATATAATGATATAAAGATGCAAAAGATATACAATGAATAAAAGATATATTTTGCTTTTAATTATTATAATACATGTGGGAGAGAGAAGGATTGGGAGGGGTATAGAAGAGAGTTATAAGTGCATGCAATCTGTAATGTACAAGTCTGTTAGCATAGATTACATGTATGTGATGTTACATTTATAAGGAAAGAAGAAGATCAAAAGAGCTACTGTGTACATGTACAAATATTAATATCCAGTGGGACCTCCATTATTGCATTCAATCACTTTCGATATAACTTTACGTAAGTGTCCGATATATTTTCTACACTTTCTTCTATCCAGTGGGACCTCCATTATTGCATTCAATCACTTTTGATACTACTTTACGTACGTGTCCGATATATTTACTACACTTTCTTCTATTTACAGTTTCCCAACAATCCATGATTCCTTTGACTAATTCCTCCTTTCGTTGTGGCTGCACTACTCTCCTGACATATTCTTTGAGCTCGTGCCATAGATTTTCAATCGGATTAAGATCTGGGGATTCTGGTGGTGTTTTCAACCAGTTTATTTTGTTGGCTTCTAACCGCTCCTTTACTTTCTTTGAGGAATGTTTGGGATCATTATCCTGCATCAATCTTTGAGATGGATTTAAATGCTGGGTATAAGGAATCAGTCCATTTTCCAAAACTTCAATAAAGCCAGCTGAATTCATTTTTTCTTCAAACAGCACAATTGGCGTCTTTCCTTGGCAACTTATACCTGCCCATGCATGTACCTTATAGGGGTGTTTTGCTCTATATAATAGGTTTTAAAAAAATACCATTAATGTACATGTAATATTAATTTAGTGCTACCTTGGTTTTGGTTTCGAGGGCACCTATTTTCCTTCATGAAAATCTCCTGTGGGATTCGAATTCAATTGTACACTCATCACTGTACAGTACATCAGAAAAACCAGTAGTCCTGTGCTCCTGCAACTGATCTTGAGCCAATTTCATTCGCTTCTCTTTATTTGGTCCTCTAATGATCTGGCAGTATGCACTGCCACGGTATGTCCAACCAAGTGTATTGCGAGACTTCAATATTGTTTTCAGTGACAGTGAATGACCTTTCTCAACGAGAAGCTACTGAAGTTGAGTAGCAGTGCTTTCATCATCAGCTTGCATTTGGTCCTATACTATCTTTAAAACTTCTCTGGTTACTTTTGAAGGTCTTCCAGATCCTATATTGTGAAAATAATGAGAAGTGTAGTGGAATTAATACTGACAACCTGGCCTTTGAGTAATTGAACCAGTTTCCATGTATTTCTTAATCAGTTTGCTCACACCTGAGACTTTGACATCCAGTGCTACAGTAAAATTAGTGGTGAATACTTACTCAAAAACTTACAAAACGAATGTGAAATCCTCTGTTGTTTGTAAGTGCAGTACACCATTGTCACTAGTCCACCAGATAAATGCGCGCATTTTTGCAATTTGAAAGGGGTAGTAAGTACGGGGTTAATATAAGCTTTACATGTACATAAAATATCATTATTTTTTACAATTCAGAACAAAAATAAAAGTCAGAAAAAGAAATGACTACAAACATGCATTGTAACTCCTAGACTTCGTAATAACAGTTCACCATTGCACTGTGACAGTCATAGTCTGTCGCTACGGCCCAGTAGAATCACCGTTCCTACATAAGAAGAACCTTACACATAGTAATAAAACCATTATTTACTGATATCCGGCTACTTTTTAGACCCATATTCTTTGAAACCAGTAGAGTACAAGCGCTAGTAAGTGCCGTTTAGTATAAGTAGTAGACGGTAGAGTAGCCTTGGAAGAGTAGTATATAGTAGCTGTGCAGGGTAGCTGTGCAGTGGGCAAGGACTACCCTGCCCACCAGCTACTCTGCGCATGTGCAATACAAGCACAGCACAAGGGTCAATCCTACGCAGTGGAAGGTACTTTACTGCGCGGTGCAAGAGTAGTGACGCTGCAGTTACTTAGCTTTTTTTCTCTAAACTGTAGTTCGCTGGTCCTTCGTTGCGCATGTGCAAACCGATCAGTGGCAGTAGTGCACTTGGACAGCAGCAGGACAGTAGCTCAACAGTGAATGGAGCAAAGAGCCTCCTCAACGGCGTTTTATAAGCAGAGAGCAGCAGTAGAGATGAACTTGGAGAGTAAAGACAGCCAAGAGAAGCATCCTCAAGTCCTTTGAGAGCCTCTAGAGTGCATGTGCGTTTGTTACATGAAACATGTGACTGGGCGGTATCAACAGTACTTCCTGGGCATATTGCAGTGAAGAGTAACGAAGTAAAATTACTACCTACGCACTACCTGTGTACTACTTATCTTTTTTCGCCTTCTACTGTATATGACATGGAAAAATAAAATATCATTAGTAGCTCTTGCATGTCAGGGAAAAGTTCCACGTTTCTGCAGAGTTACTGGCATAAATGTTTCGATGATGGGCCTCTAGGATTATTCACTGATTAACGAAGATAATTTATCATTACATTAATACCAAGAGTAGATGATAGTTAGAGAGAGTGTCGAACTGCACTATGCTAGCTGGAATATGACCGTGTGAACTTTCTTGCATATCTTTGGGCATTCCCGCATACTGGGTGTGGCTGAGTAGGAAAAAATGGCTGTCTAGTTTGCTCAACAAGGTTTACTGGCCATTTTGGAGTCTCTGCAATAGCTGTACTGCATAACAGGCTTCAGCAGGATTATAAAGTGTACTAGTATGATGTCTAAAGCTTCTTCAAGTGTTCTCCACTGTTCCTTATGCAAACTTCTACACGTGCTTTTAGTAGGTACACCCACACTTTAGGTCTCACGTGACTTAGTTCTACGTGGTCATATTCCAGCTGGCATTGTGCAGTTTGACACTCTCTCTAACTATCATCTGCTCTTGTTAATACTGAATAAGTAATGATTATTCTCACAACAAGTGGGCATGTTTGACCTCATGTTTTGAGGAAGTTTTATCTGTCAAGTGTTGTGTTCCGTCACTCCATTCTCTTTGTTATAGATTCATACTGAAGAACCAGTACCTTCCGAGGAAGAGGACAATGTTCTTGGTGCCACTGAAGATGAAAAACCCACTCCAGGTGAACCTGATTGCACATTTACACTCGATACTCCTTGCAAGAGTAATTTGCACATAGATGCTTCCAGTAATTGCATGGTTGTCACAGAGACTACACAGTTGGTCAAATTTGTGGAACAATATTCAATTTGCCAGGAGACCAATTGTCAAGGTAAACTGAAAGTAAACTCGATAGAACTGGCTGGCCTGGGGGGAGCAGCATCACTCTCTTTTGGCTGTACTAACTGTGGTAGCTGCAATGTCAAATTTGAAACCTCATCTCAGAGGGAGAATGGTGATGCTGCTGTATCTAAGATTTTACAAGTTGCTACAATTTGTTCTGGAGCATCTTATGCCATATATAAGAAAATGTTTCACCACATCCTTGGAATGCATACAGTCAGCGACAGTGTTTTTTTGGGACACTAAAAGAGATGTATGACCATGTGAAGGACATTTTAGATGGCATTTGCTTAGAAGCCAGAAAGGAAATGCAAGATATGGATCAGGAAAAATTAGGGAGCTGGCAGAGGGCTGTAACCTGTGGCGATGCAGTTTGGCTGACTAGAGGCAGTTTTAGCCGAAACTGCACATACACTGTCAGAAATTACTTGACTGGTGCTCTTTTGTATTATTGTCACATTTGTCAAAAGGGAAGTGACAATTTGTGTCAAGATGACATATATGAAGGCACATCAAAAGCAGCAGAAGGTTTCGGTGCTAACGAGGTATTCAAGCTCATGGTCAAGGATCAAATGAATGTGGAATGCCACATTCAAGACGGAGACAGCACATCTGAGAATGTTGTCTTGAAACATTTTCCACTTTGTCGGGTATTGCGGTGTGGCAATCATGTGGCGAAGAATCATGCTATAAAGTTAGACAAATTGCGTAAATTAAAAGAAATGACAACTAATGATGGTGTTAGAGTAGAATGCTACTGCAAGGGGAAAAAGCATGCGAAGCATTGTGGTTGCCTCACTGAGAAGTTCATTAGAAAAGCTAAAGCCTCATTTCAGATGTGCCTTACGAATGCTGGCACAGACCCCAATGCTTTCTCACAGAAGTTAATGAACTTGGCATTGCACCACTTTCAGGATGAACACCAATGGGATGGTGGCCAGTGTGATTTTCACCCATTAGTAGTGTGTAGCTGTGGGTCTTGTACAGATAAATACAATTTAAAATGCCAAGGAAAACCTTACAAAAGTGACCAAGTTTTGAAGTGTCCTTTTCATACCCTAGCTTACAAGTTAGAGTGTCAAGAAAAGGCAGGTCTGGCTGATGTATTGATACATCCTGAAATAGGTAAAGTCACAACAAACCCTGTTGAAGCTTCGCACAATGTGCTTGTTAGGTATAGGTCCAAAAATTGGAACCTTGCACGTCTTCACTACCACGTTTCTACCAACATAGGTCTCATTCAAGGTTGCATGACCTATCTTTTTACAAAACGTGGTCCTCAGTACCACTGGATTCTTGACATCCTTGAGCGGATGTGCCTTCCTGTTGTTCAGAATCTTCCATCTATCTTGGAGAAGCTGAATGCAGATAGATTTTTTGATATAAAAAGCAAGAAGACCAATGTTGCTAAAGCAAGGAGGAAGCTATATAAGAGAAAGCGTAAAGTCTTTGAACATCAACGCAGGCAATTGTTTGTAAAAGAGAGTGCAATGAATCACGATTATGGAAGGGATGCATCTACTGAAGAAGTAATTGCAGATGCCACGACTGACAAATGCAAATGTGGCTCAACAGACCACAGAAGGACGTCCCACAAGAGTTGTCCACTGAGGAGAACCTGTGATACTGCTACTGGAATTGATACCTCCTGTGACATCAATGCATCCAAAAGTGATGACAATGTATCTGAATATGACGATGATTCTTATGACTTTGAATGTTCCCTAAGTGATAAAACAGTTGTTGAATCGTGTGCATGTCCCAATTTTCCATGTCACAAATGGGATTGCCCTGATAATGTAAGAAATAGGAAAAGGGCTATGGATAGCTCACTCACTCCTGGTGCCTTGTGGACACCGCCACTTAAGAAAATGGGTCTGAATTCACCGAAAGTCCCTTCTCCATTAGTTTTATCAAAAATTAAAGACCAAAGTACCCCTGCCCTTGGAAGTGTTATTGTCCCATGCAATGCATCAACTGCTAAAAAAGTAGGCTGTGCTACTGTATCCACTCCATCTTTTATCCTTGGTAAAACGTTGGAGATGTCTGTATCAAAATGCTGTTCGCCATCCAATACTCTTGTTCTACCACAAATTCCACGGCAAAGTACTCCTGTGGTGCACATTTCACACACTGCATCAACTGTTCATAAAGTAGGCTCTCACTCCACATGTACTCCAACTTCTGTGGACAACATGCCGGAGGTACATGTATCTTTAAGCAAGTGCCCTTCACCGTTGATGACCCCAGGCCCATCAAAATTGAATAAGCAAAGTTCCCATTTAGCAGTGGCTAAAACAGTGGGTTCTCCTTCTGTACATACTCCAATTTTGTTGCAGAATAAAAAGTGGGATTCCTCAGTACCGCTGACCTCTGTTCCATCCAAAAGTACTCCAACATGTAATTACAAGATGCGGGAGGTACAGGTATCTTTAAGTAAGTGCCCTTCACCATCAATGACACCAAGTCCATTGAAATCAAAAGAGCAAAGTTTCCATTTAACAGTGGCTGAAGAAGTAGGTTCTCCTTCTGTATGCACTCCAAGTTTGTTTGAAAATAAGAAGTTGGAGCTCTCTGTACCAAGGTGCTTGCTGACCCCTTTTCCAATCAAAATGAAAGACCACAGAAAGACTGGTGTTGATAGTGTAACTGTTCCTCACAATGACTTTGTGGGTCAAAAAGTAGAGACAAAATCATTTCACAGTCTTGAATCAGACTGTTTAATTGATGAAGAAAAGACCAAGGGTGCTTCAAAGGTTTTGCATGAAATGTTACCACCTCCTTCTACAAATAGAGATTGGGTACAGAAAGCAGTTGCAATTATATCAAAGCTTTCTGGTATCGCAGTTGTTCAACGTGTTGATGCTGTCAAACAGGTTCCTTGCAGAGAAATAGCTCCTCATATTCGGGATGAGATTGTCGGTGATGGGGCATGTTTCTATAGGACAATTTCAAAAGCCATTACTGGTACTGAAGACAATCATTTTGCAGTCCGTATGTCCTTAATTAACTTCATGCTTGACCCTGCCAATGTTCTTGCCTTTGGTAGACTCGTTCGTGCAGGAATTTATTACGATATTGATGCATTAAAAGCAGTGAGGAGTCACATAAACAGACATAAACTCTACTTAGAAACCTCATGGTCAACTGAATATGAGGTATTTGCCGCTGCCACAATGTTTCAAGTTAAGATTATGGTATTTTCAGAATATTCCAATTACCGTGATTGGCATACTTATGTGCCTCGGTTCACTAACGAAACTTGCATGACACCCATGAAAGTCATGTTGTATCTGTACCACATTAATTGTAATCACTATGATTTAGTAATACCTGTACTTGATTAAAAGCAGTGTAATGACATTTTAGCCTTGCTATTTTAGAGTGAAATTGTTTAGTTTAGTTTTCTTTAGCTTAATACAAAATGGTAAGATCTTTGTCTTTGATGTTATAAAGAATTTTATACCATATCTTCTATTTTCGTTAATATAGTGCAATTACTACTTAAGATATTTAATTTCATTATTTGTGGTAAAAGTACAACTGCATCTTGTTTGTTTGTAATTACTCATTGTATGCTTATCATATTTTGCCACTTGAGTATGTGAATACTCCCTCTCACTCTCTGTTGTAGACAAACTGTCCACATTTGTGACATTTGCCTAAACCTTTGCAGCACATTATGCTAATGGCAGTTTGTGAGAAATGTTTTAATTAAAACACACAATACTAACTATATAAACTGGTCATGTACCATATGACATGTAATGACATTATGACAGTTGAATACAGGGTGACTTTAACTATTTGGTGCTGTACCACGTATTGGGTGGCAGCTTATTAAAGTTCTAAGAGTGATGAAAGTCACTAGATCTTTATGCTCAATTGCTGTGACACGCTTTGGGTGGCAGCTGTTGATACATTTCACACAGTGGTTCAGAAACTCTGAATGTAGCTACATGCCGTACCACGCTTTGGGTGGCGGTTGTTGTTGCATTATACAGAGTGTTACATTGTAGTAGTGAAATCATGTAAGTAGTACCACATGTTGTGTGGCAGCTTTTGTGTCATATTGACAGTCACTAGTAGTGAAGCAACATGCTATGCCATGCTTTGTGATGGTGGCTGTTGTGTTGTACAGGGAATATTGTGAAATAAACTGCATGCTAAACCACACATATAAACTAGCATGCCAAGTGTTTTGAACTGAATGTGGCAAATGAGAGAGAGAGTTACTGCTATAATGTGCTGCTTAGGTAAAATTGCAGAGTTGTGAGTTTTTTGACCTGGAATGTGAGACTACCTCCTCGTGGTCCAGGTTGGGATTTATTGTATGATATGCAGTGTATTGTACAATAAATGCAAATTGTCTCACTTTTAAAGTCCAAAAATATGTTGAATAGACAGTCTTCATTTTTTCATATAGGGAATGTTGTGAAGAATAGTAATTGGTGCTGTATGCAACGAAGTATTTGATTTATCATTGGTAGTAATGTACTTCTGCCTAACAAAAAACCCTGCTTGTTTTAGTCTTCTGTTGCTTGCATTTGTAATGTGCATCTATATTCTGTAGTGTTACATTTTAGTGTTGTTTGACTTGTAGCACATCTTTTGGGAAGTCTTATTTTTTAAATATGTTTTACCAAATGGGACCTCCTGCTAAAAAAGTTTCTTCCTTATACTCTGGGGTACATCCACATGCTGTTGCACTTGTGTATGTGAGAAAAAGTTGCAAGTTGTAAAATTCGTTTAACTGGTTTTGGGACATTGTAACAGTGCTTTTGTCTGAAGACTATAATGTACATGCATAGATTAGCTGTTTTACATTTTATTGATATACATAACTAGGTGTGACACTTACATTACATTTTCTTTCTGCTATAGTTTGAAGAATTGGTTAATAGGACTAAAAGCAAATCATTTTACACTTTTTCTAGCTACAAAAACTGTTGCAGAACAAGTTATGTGTGTACTACTATGAAGCTGTAGTTTACAGCAATGGAGCATATATACCGGTTAAGCAAAGGGAAAACACTCACCATCTTAGTCTATTTGTGAGTAAGAGTCTCCTTTTTTATTGCAAAACAAACTTTCTCTCTTCAGTTAACTTTTCCATTATGAGAAATGGAGGCCTTGTCAATATTTTCATTTATGTTTACTAGAGGGACATAGCAGTTTTCTGAAAAGTTTGTAAATGTGTGACTATAATTACACTCACAGTTTACATGTATTATCATGCCATCCTTCTTGTTGTTATATTCTTCAGGTGGTATCGTTTGCCGGATACATTTGGTAGCTCATACTATAAGGATACTTTGTCCTAGTGGGTGTGGAAGTTAAATTAGTTTTGAGGCTTCTATATGCTTTATTTATTGTAACAACTCAAGATCTTTGAATATACTCAACCTGGACATAGTAAGGAAGTAAGCAATGCACACATCAATAATTTCCTTTGTTATAGATTTTTTACTTGCAAAATTATCGTTGTTGTTCATTGATGATTAAAATCTATTACTGGAAGTATTTGTAAACTTTAGACTTTGTGATAACTTCTTATACATGAATATGAGAAAGTCATGCACAATACATTGTTTCTGAACTTTTTGGGTGAATTTCTTTACAATTATGAGAGGAACTTTAAGTTGTATAATGAATTATGTATGTACCTATCATTCAATGTATTTGTCCCTTGCTCTTGCAGTTAGCCAAATTAATTACATGAAAAGTAAAGCAAGTAATTCTATTTTAACGTAGAAGAATACCTCTCAAGCTATACAAATTTGGTGAGTCTTGCAAGACACTATATAATTGTTTATTGTTTTGCATGTTGTATAGTTTTGATTCTTTCAATGCTCTTTTTAAGTTTAAGTTATAGACATTTATTAGATGCATGTATGCTTCCTATTATGCCAAGCTTGTAAAGTACCTGTCCTGTAAAAATTTTTTTGCACACACACTTATCTATGAGTTCTGTCTTTAATGTTAGGATAAATGATAGTTAGAAAAATAATAAACTACTATTTCTGTTGTTTTATGTAGTTTTATTCACTCAATATCTAGAAATTTGCTAACTAAAGTGAATAGTTGCATCAAATTAAATAATGATAATAATATTCTATACTTGTACATTATTCGTCCATATTGTCTATTTTTTATGACTGCTCTGCTCTCATTTTTTGTTTTTTCAAATCTTTTTTGCTCTTTTATCTGGATATGTCTGATGATAGTGCATGATTCCATTAAACTGTGAAAAATCTTAATTTGAAAACAATGTTCTTACATTAAGCTGGAGATTTGT
>NW_003546882.1:32208-35976 GCF_000090795.2 Amphimedon queenslandica
AAGGATGTGGTACATGTAAAGTCTAAGCTTAACCCTAATTTTTGGAGGGACTTTTACTGCCATGCAGTACCAGTCCCATCATTCAAACTTTAATTCTAAATGAACAATGTCACCAACACCTCTGATCCCTGACAATTATAGGGGCGAGGCCATGCACCTTTGGTGTCTCGTTTATTCAATTAATGCTAGCTGAAAATTCTGATTTTTGTTTATCAGAATACTTAATTTACATCATACTCATAACAATGTATTAAGGCAATTACAAGGTACTGAGGCATAAATAATTTCAATTCAATTTATATTGTAGTCTGAATATTGGCATATTCTGCAAAGTAGGGTAGAAATTTATGTATTATTATTTTTTAGAATAATTACTATTTATTACTTAACTTTTATTATTATTAATTGAACTAATAATTATTACCATGATAGAACTCAACCCCATGTTTCTTTATTTTTTGACAGCCCCACCTTATTTTATTTAATAGAAATTTTTTTATTTGTTACCACACATAATAGGATGGTCTATTGTTTCAGAAAAAATTTCTGAATATTTGAAATATTTTTCAACATTATTTTCAACTTTTTTAACAATTATCATTACATTTGCATCATCACAAAAACTATGTTCATGCACTTTATCTATTTCTTCAACAAGCAGGGATTTTGTCTTATAATGATTATTGGGACTATAATCAAATGCATCTAAATGCTTCCTCAATTCTTTAATAGATTCATCAAAATATCGTCTAACTTCAATAATAGAACTAATGTCACTCTAATAAAGGCTTGCACCTGTCTGTACAGTGCCATTTGAGGGTAGGCTTTTTCTTATTAGTACACATTCTATTATTATCAAAATTGTCATCTTCAGAGTCATTATCATCATTACATTCTTCTGCACTATCAATACATGATACATCAACACTCCCTGCTACATAACAGATTGCATTTGTATCAATAGGGAATGCAATTGGACAATCTAATTGGCTATCAGTTATCATAGGATACAAATATGCTGATTCTTAAAAATAAGGCTCACTGTTTTTTGTGACCTTGCTCACCAAAACCACTAAAGCTATTCAACTTCAATTTCCTAAATTTGATACACGTATCAATACGCCTACTTTGTGGGATCTGTTTTTCATAACTGATTCTAACAATATACTTGATGCGGCATTACATTTACTGTCATAATATGTGTTCTCAAAATCTACACCTTTCATACTTGATGGCAATAAATCATCATCTACTTCGGGGCTGTAATATAGTGCTTCAATAATTTTCATAAAATAATTCCTTTGCTTCACTATTTGGTGCAGGTAATGAGTAATTTGAAGTATTTTGAACGCAGTCTATACAATATTTGACTATAGTTACCATCATAAAAATCCCTATTTAGCTGCCTCTTATTTTCTTTATGTATTGCCATTTTTAATCTATCCATTTCGTTATCTGATAATTTATGCTTCAAGAATTTGTCTTTCCTCACATAATATTGCATCTCTATTCTCTTAATACTGTTTCAAAGAGTTTTGTTTTTGTAGCCCTGGATTTTGCTGATAACTTTTCTTAGACATCATTTTTTATTTAATGGGTTTCGAGAATACATTTTTTTAATATTCTGAAGATTTCTTAATTATGATGTTTGTTTTTGTTAGACCCATTTTAAAACTTTTGTATAACATAATGTGAGTTCGATGCATTGTATTTAATTCAATAGGCAAGCTTATATTTTTTACTTATTTTATATGCAATTCTTGCTTTACTTTTAAAAGACTCTGTTACATTGCCTTATGTAGTATGCCCTGGCATTTGATCTATTCCTATCAATAAAATCATCCATTTGCGTTGCATTTCTTATTTTAGATTTTGCACCAGTTAAGTTTTTCCTTTTTTTAATTCCTTTCTGTACACCTATTACTACAAAAATCACTCCTAACACTAAAACCAGAAATAAGCACATGTACCATAGCACCAAATATGCAGGATGCACATTATTATGATCATAAATTCTGCTACTACTTATCATTGTATAACACTTATCTCAATATATCTACACAGCAGTAGTACGGAGAATACAACAAAATTCTTCAGAAGCAGCTGATCAACAGAAACTTGAATATTTTATGGCTAATGCGGAGCAGCTGTAACCACTAACCTGTCATTTCACTTTAAATTATTACTGAAGCTTACCAATTTATATTGTAGATCTACCAATATCTTACCTACACTGTTAAAACTGAGGTGTTGGCATACACTCGTGGGTGTCACAAATTTGGGTGTTGTTTACTATTGGGGTGTTGAATCAATCTAGCATGGTGTTGTTCTATTGAAAGAGGGGTGTTACTACAACACTACAACTTGTGTCAAAGTTAAAGGATAGCCATGACACCCTTACAGGTGTTGCAATAACACTGTATTTAATACAGTGTATTAGCTCTTAAAAGAACCAGTAATCTCTTAGTCTGACCAGTGCGCACTCCTTGCAAGTAAGCAGCAAAGTGCAAAGACCAAGAGGAAAATAGAGCACCACCAAGATCAAGCAGTAGTTATGGCAACTCTGCGCATGCGCATTTGATTTGAAAATGGCGTCTCTAAAAGAGGGGCATGTTTGATCACACCCAAATAACTAGTTTTCATTATAAAAGTAACTGAGATATTAAAAGGTCATTTGTTGTCCTTGACCCAAGCACAAAGGAATGATGTGAAAGCCATCACAAGAGGCTCTTTAGCTAAAGAGATTTTAGTGTTGATAGAAGTTAAAAAAAAAGTCTGAAGAAATTTGCAGAAATTTGAATTTGGGCCTATTCTCCAGAATTGCTTCTGCTACATTACAGTCCACTGTAAAGGTACCAGGAGAATCGCTCAGTGAAGGAGCTCGTCTAAGCCATTTATAAAGCTGTAGAAGGTAAGATAGAAGAGTTATGATCATTTGAAAATTATAAATTTGGCCACCATCTTAAAAAATAAACCTCAACCCCACATAGAGGCTACCGCACATATAATTAACAGCATCGTTTTGTTCCACTAGTGATGATCCAATCATAACTTGACAATGATTTTCAGCTCAATTAGACACTTGCATGAATTACTATTCCATGACAGTGATCAAGTCCAACCTACAAAGGGAATTGTTCAGAAATGGTTATTTTAAACTTGAAGGTTTCAAAAATCAATTTTATTATTACAGTTATACATTGCAAGGTTATGAACACAGTGAAGTCAGAGGTACATGTACATGAATTCATTACATAATCCATTATACAGTTAAACGTTCCTGTCATAATAGTAAAGAAATTCACCCAAAGAGATTGTGTATATTTTCTGACGTTTGAATGTAATGAATTAGGCAGAAAATAAGCTCCCATAGTAATTGTAACGTCATTCTGTGGGTGGAGTTTTGTTGGTAGTATATAAGTAGGAAGAGTATGCATTAAGTAATCAGTCTACGGCGTGTCACAACGTGTGCAGGTCTACTATACGAAGTCTCTACATACTCTATCTCTTCTCTGGTTTATTATTATTCTTTACTCGCTACGTGTTGAAAGTATGGAAGACCGTTTAGCAGAGCTTCTCGAGGCCGTTGAAAGATCCAATACGCAAAATGCGGAAGCCTTTGCTAAGATCTCCAAACGTTTTGACGAAGTTTCGGAGTTAGCTACCAAGAAACCCAGACTGGACAGATCAGCTCTGGACTTCATATCTAAAGGAAATGAAGACCAGTTTGTGTTTAATGAAAAGCTTGAGGACAAGCTGATGTAGACT
>NW_003546882.1:40508-50828 GCF_000090795.2 Amphimedon queenslandica
CTTTAATGTTTTGCAAAGATGTTGAAGGCCTGCACTCAGGCTGCCAAACCTCAGTATTTTGGAAGGGTGCTAGGGAGGTGTGCCTAAGGGGTTGTATGTATGAGTGGGATGATATGGGAGGAAATACTGTATTATGCATGCCTTTTTCATATTCATCACTTTTTATGTATAAGAAGGTATCACAAAGTCTAAATTTCTCAAATACTTCTAGTAATAGATTTTAATCATGACTGAACATCGAAGATCATTTTGCAAGTCAAAATTTATTCGAAGTGTCTACAGCTCCGGTAACTAGGTAGGTTTTGAGAAGCTACAGATCCGGAAGGTCACACACGTGGTGATGTATGCATGCGCAGTAACAAGTCACGAGAAAACATGAGTGAAGAAGTCACTGTGACCTTGACTCCGACTCAGGATCAGTGTACTGAGGCTGTTGAGCCTGTTTCCTTTTGTGTTGGCAAAAGGTTTGCTTCCTGTAGTGACTTTGAAAAGAGATTGGTGGAGTATGAAAGGTACAATGCCAAACAGATGTCTCATCGTGATTCTGGAACTCGTGAAGCAGCTGCTAAGCGTGTACCAAAGGGAGTAGAAGGCGCTCCCTCAAATTTTAAGTATATTTTTGGTGGCAAAGCCTATAAGAGGAAAGTGAATGGAATACGTAAGCATCAGAGGTTAGTATTTGGCTCATACTATGGCCATATACAGAGCTATGTAATGGTATTTTAGTACTATCAAGCAAGGCTGTAATGCTGGTGTAAAATTAGTCTTTAATGAATATAAGAGACACCTTAAAGTTACATATGTATCTGAAAGTCATAATCACATTATGAATAAGGTACATGCACATTTGTAGTAGTGATTATTAATATACATGTTGATAATATATTTAGACTGTGTATGATCACTTACCTAGACAAAGACAAGTTACTGTACTGACGAGAGCGCTAAAGTGAAGTCATTACTTTGTGTGCAAGCAAATAAGAAATTAGTACAGCAGCATATTAGTTTCATGCATCAGGGAAGGTAGTGACAATGAAGGATTTAAGTAATGTGCAGTTGCAGTTGAGTCATAAGTCTATGGGTAATGAATTAGAATCTGTCGTTAAGGATTTAAGTGCCATAAAAGGTTGGTTATTGTTGCAGTTAATACATGTACTTTTTTGTCATATATGTAGGTGCCACAGTGAAACAAATTTGTAATAATAAAAGAAATGAGCTCACTGGTATTTCTTTCCATGATAGTATCATGAAAAGTGTGTTTGAGGGGTATCCAGAAGTATTAATGATTGATGCTACCTATAAACTTCACAAATTTCGCATCCCATTATATGTTCTGTTGGCAATTGATGGAAATGGCTTCAGAGAAATTGTTGGGATATTCTTGACTTCAGTGGAAAGTCAGGATGCCATTACAAGAATGGTTTCTACTTTAAAATCATTTAATTCATCAGGGAGAAGACAAAAGTTGTTGTATTGGACAAGGATTTTACAGAGCGGAATGTATTTGAAAAGGAGTTTCCAATGGCATCTCTAATTATTTGCTTATTTCACACCATGAGAAATTTCAGAAGAGAAATTTCTTGTGAGAAGTTGAGTCTTCGATCAGGGGAAAGAGATTATGCTTTGGAGTTGATGGAAACACTTGTCTACTCTAAATCTCCTAAAGAATATGAGGGAAACTACCTAGTTCTTGAAGGTACTGGCCTTGACAGAGTAATTGAGTATTACAATAAAATTGTTTTCCAATAAAAGAGCAATGGGTGTAGTGTTTCAAAAGAGCAAATTTCAAACTGGGTGAAAGTACTTACAACAGGCTTGAGAGCATCAACGCCAAAATCAAGAGCGTATGTACTCGATATGCCACCCAGTCTACATTGTTACTCAGTTCTTTGCACTTCTGTGCTGTCTACGTAATGAATGAGATCATATTACACTGCTCTCACTTGTCAAGAAAGTGATTATTTCTGAAAACTCTGCATTGAAAAGTTGCACTGAAATTCTCACACTTTATACTTTGAAGCACATCGAGCAGCAGTCATCCGTCACGTATAACTCAGATAGATCTTCTGTTATTGAAAATGATGACTAAATTTTTAATATCATCATCTGAAGGAGAGTTGAATGTTTCAGAGAGTTATTGCTAGTGCAAATTTTGGAAAAGTATGAATCTACCCTGCAGACATAGTGTCCCTTCGAAAGATGATGGGGTAAGATTTGTTTGCACCAAGCTTAGTGGCTGAGAGATGGACAAAAGCATATGTGCAGCAGGTCTACATTTTGAAAGTTACTTCATCATGTTCGGATTCTGACCATAATATGTCTACACTTAAGGCATTTATGTTAATTACAATGTATATATTATACATTATGAAGAAGAAACATACATGTAGCTTATCAAAGATAGCAAAAGTTTTACTAAAATAATTATGGGTATACACAGTAAAATCCATACTACATTTGCACATTATTTTATTTTTCATTTATAGGTTGCCGAAATACCAAATGAAGCAACAACAGGAATTCTGAGTCAACACCAGATGTATTGTAAAGCTCTTACAATAACACAATCTCTGGCTTCTTTAGCAAGCTAAGTTGGAATGAGAGAGTTTGGTGAAAGAACTCAGATTCTTAAAGACTTGGAAGCAGCTTGGTTGCATGGTAAAAAGTTCTCTCTAGTGTCACTGGAACCAGATTATGAAGTTCAAGGTATTGGCATTTAATGTTTTTGAATATTGTAATAATTTTTACTCTATCAATAGAAACTACTTCAGATGTTGAAATGGCTATAGACTTCCAAGAGGAAACACAAGTTACTGATATTCAGGTAAAATGCTAAAACTACTATGATACACAGAAAGTATTATTGCCCATAAGGCCTTAATTATTGTTAATTATATACCATTATTATTATTATTATAAAATATAAATAAGTGAGAGAAGGGTAACAAAAAGAGAAGAAAATGTACAGAAAGGGGGAGAGGGAGAACCCAAAAGCAAAAAAAAAAGGAACAAAATTTATTATTATTATTAATATGACAGCAGCAGCAACATTATTCTTAGTATTATTACCTTTATTATAGCCAAAGCCAGCTGGAGAAACAAGTTCTTCATTACCAACACCCCTATTTCAGATTCAAAGCATGAAGCTTCCTCCAATTATGAGGAAGCGTGGCTGTTTAATAGGAAATGAAAGAACAACTATAGGGTTGCCATGCAAGCGACAAAGAAAAGTAAGTTCTACAAATCCTATATCTTAAAAAACATCCTGATGATAGAGAAAGAAGTAATGTGTAAATTACTACGTGCATAATTATTGTGTATATTAAACATAGCATTAACATAAGTGATACAATGTATGTCAGTGTAAAAATTTTACTATTTTCATGACGATTTAAATGCTAAGCTACATTATTTTTATTTCTAGTCATTTTGTCATGGATTGTTGATAGTGCCTTAATATCTGATGCTATATCTGGTCGAGCTATTATTAATGAAGAAGACGTAGAAACTAAGCCTGAGAAGTTCCAGCATGTATAATTGATGAGAATGTTTCTTGCAAAAGCTGCTAGAAGTTCTTCACATATGATGCCTGGGCTTGTGTTGAATTATCTGTGGAATATCTAGAAAAGCGTCTAGTGTACTATTGTGGACGGTGCACCGAACAAATTGATGATAACACAGAGAATTCTGTTCAATGTGGCAGTAGCCTCATCTGGTGTCACTTTAAGTGTGTTAAAAAAGTTTCTAAGAGAAGACATTGGTTTTATAATTCATTATACTAATAAAAGCAATAAATAAAAATTATAAAAATGAAAATTATGAATTAAAAAAATTAGAAAATTAAAATTGGATAAAAGTTAAGTTGTGTGAAAGATCAGTGTTACTACACTTGATGCATGTGTGCATCCTCTAGCTCTCTATAGCTTCTAATTTTCAAAACCCCTCCAGTTACTGGACCTGTAGACAATGCATACAACAATTCTGATCAATGTACATGTATTTATAAAATTGTGACCAAAATACCTTTAATATCGTTTGGTTCTTGTATATAATAACAATTTTTTGGTGTAACAAGGCTTCTTCTAATTTCTAAACTTAGAAGCTTACACAATTGCAAGCTGCTTGCATTGTCTTAGAGTCTCTTCAAGTAAGTTTAACAAAATTATGATATTCATAAGCCTTTATTCTTTCTTCCAACTGCTTAAAAGAAAAAACTTGTCACTACTAGAAGTCGCCATTTTAATCTCTGGATTTTCATAAGTTGTAAAATTTTCAAATGCGCATGCGTATATCACCATGTGGGCAATTACCAGAACTGTAGCCTCGCAAGGTACATCCGGTTGCCGGACCTGTAGACACTTTGAAATATAACAAAGAAATTTATTCATGTTCTTTGCTTCCTTACTTGAGTATATTCAGCAAAGATCTTGAATTTCAATAAAAAAAGCATACAGAAGACCCAAATCTAGTTTAACTTTCCTCACCCACTAGGACAAACTATCCTAATAGTATGAGATATCAACTGTATCCTGGCACAATGACACCACCTAAAAATTATAACAACAAGAAGGATGGCACAATACCTTTACATCCCGCATCTTGTGGATAGATGTTGGAGTACTTTTGGATGGTACAGGGGTCAGCAGGCACCTTGGTACAGAGGAATCCCACTTTTTATTCTGCAACAAAATTAAAGTACGTACAGAAGGAGAACCTGCTATTTCAGCCACAGCTAAATGGGAACTTTGCGTAATCGAAATTGATGGACCGGGGTCATTGACAGTGAATGCACTTACTTAAAGATACATGTACCTCTGGCATGTTGTCGATAGAAGTTGGAGTACATATAGAGTGAGAGCCTACTTTATGAACAGTTGATACAGGGTGTGAAATGAACACAACTGGAATACTTTGCCATGGAATTTGTTGTAAAATGGGAGTGTTGGATGGCGAAAAGCATTTTTATACAGATATATCCAACATTTTACCAAGGACAAAGGATAGATTGAATACAGTAGGAGAGCCTACTTTTTCAGCAGTTGATGCATTGCATGGCACAATGACACTTCCAAGAGCAGGGGTACTTTGGTCTATAACTTTTGATAGAACTAATGGAGAAGGGACGCTTGGTAAATACAGACCTATTTTCTTAAGTGGTGGTGTCCACAAGGCACCAGCAGGAGTGAGTGAGCTATCTATGGCGCTTTTCCTATTTCTTACATTATCAGGGCAATTCCGTTTGTAACATGGAAAATTTGGATATGCACACGATTCAACAACCATTTCATTACTTAGGGAACTTTCAAAGTCATAGTCATCATCATAATATTCAGATATATTGTCATCACATTTGGATGTATTGATGTCACAGGAGGTATCAATTCCAGTAGCAGTATCACAGGTTCTACTCAGTGAACAACTCTTGTGGGATGTCCTTCTGTGGTCTGTTGAGCCACATTTCCATTTGTCAGTTGAGGCATCTGCAATTATATCTTCAGTAGATGCATTCCTTCCATAATCATGATTCATTGCATTCTCTTTTACATACAATTGCCTGTGTTAATGTTCAAAGACTTTAAGCTTTCTCTTATAAAGAAAGCTTCCTGGTACTAATAACCACCCAGTGTTATAAGGTAAGCCTTCCATTATCTTGACCATAAAGGTGATTCTATCACCTTTAAGGTCCATCGTACCCCTCCAACGTCCCTCCAAGGTCCATGCATGTATAATATGGCACTGTACTCCCACTTCCACATATTTTAATGTTCTTGGTTACAGTTCTTCGTGTCGAAAGTACACTGAGACTTTGGACCTTAGAGGCTCATTCCAAGGTCCTCACTTGCTCATATATACTTGTGTGTACACAGCTGCAACAATATAGTTACATCCATTGCATGAATTATGCATTTTACTGTAGCACCACTCTAAGATTCTTGGTTAGAGTTCTTCAACTTTGAAGTACCATGAAACTGTGGACCTTAGAGGCTCACTGCAAAGTCCGCACTCATATAAACTCGCAAAAATACACAGCTGCACCAGTATGTTTACATCCATTGCATGTATGTATAATAGTACTAAAGGGCAAATTCCCCATACGGTAAGTTAAAGTTCTTTGTATGCGAAGAACCTTAACACTTTGGACCTCAGAGGCTGAACGCAAGGTCCACACCTACTCATGCATAGTCATATGTATCACACAGCAATCGTGTATTGAAATTAATTGCATGTAACTTGCATCGTACTAAAGTGCCACTTTCATTTTTTTCAAGGTTCGTTGTTAAAGTTTTTGGAACCCTGAGACTTTGGACCTCAGAGGCTCACTCCAAAATTCACACTTGTTAATTTGTCAATATTCCATAGTCTATAGTCCATCGTGGATATTATAGGTCTATTAATTGTTCATGCTCTGCGGTTGATAGTTTTGACTACCTTAAAGGTAATATAGATTCATAAAAATTTCAATTAACAGTATTCCTTATTTATGATTCATCAAAAATTGATTTTGAATTAAAATTTATTTTAGATTAATCAAAATTAAACTTGTGCACTGTATTATCAAGCACAAAGCTAAAATGTTTTTAATTATTTTTAAATAAAAAATAGGGAGCATGAAGTGGGCTGGTAATGTTTGGAACAACTAGTTTTATTCTTTAGGATAGTCTTTTGATATCTAACAAGTTGATTTCCTTCCAAATCCATCGCTTGATTCACACAGCAGTGCATAGAGCATAGACCCATTACCTGAGCCTATCACCTCAGACTTGCTTGCAGGGACTCTAAACTACATATCTAAATTAATAACATCAATACCAAGGGTTATCTACACTACAAAGTAAATGTGATAGCATCTGAGATAATCCTGACTGCTTACACATTTGTGCAGTGTATTATTGTCCACAAAGCCAAATATTTTTTATTTTATTTTAAGACAAGGACCATGAAATGGGCTGTATTGTTTAGAACAACTAGTTTTATTTTTGGCCTCGCCCAGCTTTGCGTAGGGGAGGACTAGGTACTCGTTTAGAGTAGTATTTTGACATCTAACAAGTTCATTTCCTTCCCAGTCCATTGCTTCATTCGAATATACATACAGCAGAGCATAGAGCATAGACCCTTTACCTAAGTTGGTCGCATAAGGCTTACTAGTACAGACTCTAAACTATATGTACACATTATTGACATCAATACCATTTGTTATTTATGCTACAAAGTGAATCTGATAGCATTTTAGCTAACCCTGACTAAATACATACATGTGCAGTATAATGTGGTGCACAATGCCAAAATATTTTTTAATTTTTTTGAAGGTAGGGACAATAACATGGGCTAGTATTGTTTCAAACAACTATTTTTATTTTTAGAGTAGTATTGTCACATCTGAAAAGTTGATTTCCTTATTGGTCCATTGCTTCGTTCATATATACACACAGCAGTGCATAGAGCCTAGATCAATTGCCTAAGTTTGTCGCATCAGGCTAAGAAGAGGAGACTCTAGACTACATGTACACATTTACGACATAAATACCATTAGTAATCTACGCTAAAAAGTGAATATGATTGACTACATATATCTGTTCAGTGTATTATGGTGCAAAAATCCAAAATATTTTTCAAATTTATTTAATTCAAGGTAGGGACCATGAAATGGGCTAGTATTATTTTGAACAACCAGTTTTTTTGTGTAGTATTTTGTAATCTGACAAGTTGATTTCCTTTCCAGTCCATTGCTTAATTCGAATATTCACACAACGGTGCATAGAGCATAAACCCATTTCCTAAGTTGGTCGCATGAGGCCTAAAAGTGGAGATGCTAAACTACATGTACACATTAATGACATTAATACCATCGGTTAACTACACTACAAAGAAAATCTGATAGCATTTGAGCTAACCCTAACTTTATTCATACTTGTGCAGTGTAACATGGTGCATGAAGCCAAAATATTTTTTAATTTTTTGATTGAAGGTAGGGACAATGAAATGGGCTAGTATTGTTTGGAACAATTATTTTTATTTTTTTAGAGTAGTATTCCAGTCCATTTTTTGTTCAAATATACACACGCAGTGCATAGAGCCTAGACCCACTGCCTAAGTTTGTCACATCAGTCTTGAAAGTAGAGACTCTAACCTACATGTACACATTAATGACATCAATACCATTGGTTATCGACACTACAAAGTGAATCTGATAGCATTTGAGCGAACCCTGACTATATATATACCTGTGGTGTATTATGGTGCACAAAGCCAAAATTTTTTTCAAATCTTTTTTATTCAAGATAGAGACCATGAAATGGGCTAGTATTGTTTTGAACAACCAGCATTATTTATTAGAGTAGTACTTTGTCATCTCACAAGTTGATTTCTTTCCCAGTCCATTGCTTCGATCGAATATACACACAGCAGTGCATAGAGCATAGACCCATTGCCTGAGCCTGTCATGTCAGGCTTGCTAGTAGGGACTCTAAACTACATGTAGAGATTGAGGACATCAATACTAATGGTTATCAATGCTACAAAGGGAATGTGATATCATTTGAGCTAATCCTGACTACGTACATCCTTGTGCAGTGTATTATGGTGCACAAAGCCAAAATATTTTTCAATAATTTTTTATGCAAAGTAGGAACCATAAAATGGGCTGGTATTGTTTAGAACAACTAGTTTCATTTATTAGAGTAGTACTTAGACATCTATCAAGTTGATTTTGTCCCAGTCCATTGCCTCATTTGCATATACACACAGCGTGCATGTAGCATAAACCCATTGCTCAAGCCAGTCACCGCAGGCTTGCTAGAAGGGATTCTAAACTACATGTAGACATTAATAACATCAATACTATGCGTTATCTACGCTACAAAATGAATCTGATAGCATCTGAGGTAATCTTGACTACATACACATTTGTGCAGTGTATTAAGGTGCACAAAGCCAAATATTTTTTTAATTTTTTTAACGACCTGGGGGCGTAGCGCCCAGGTCATTCCTAAGATTGTTTTCACCCACGTGCGATGTTTGTATATATATATATATATTTGTATGTCCACACTTACGTTTCTTCTATACACGTTGTATTGGAGAAATAACAACCTTAGCCACCATCCGCCCACGTGCCAACATCAATTGGGTGTGGTCAATAAAAACAAAATGGCGAGTCTGAACTGTATTTGGGACGATGCATCAGGACAACTTTCTAGCAGCCAAATAACGCATTAGAGTTGACATCAGTCACACTAGGAGCTAATACCAACTAATGATAGCTGTGAAATGCAAGAGGTAAAATTATAATTAAATATTATGCTTTGTATCCATGCATAATAGCAGGAACTCTAGAATATCAGCTATAAGCTATGGAAGATATTACAAACTGAAGGAATTATAATCTAGTGAATTTCATAGTTGGGACCCATGATCCACTAGTGAAGCCATCACACATGCCCTAAATTACAGTGGTGAACTTAACTTAGCTATAGATATAGTCTCGGATATATAATTGGCGAATAAATAAGTGTTACATACAGTATATAGTTGTTAATAATATTTGTTCAGTGATTATTATTGTTAAGAATGATAAGTTCTATTATATCTAATAGCCTTTCTATTTGGCAATTTACAGTTTGCTGTCCCTGCCACCATCCCCTTCCTCTCCCGCCCCTTCCTCTCCGTCCCCTTCCTCTTCTTTGCCACGAGCTACCAAAATACTGCCACCCTTGCCACCTTTCTCTTACGGCCCCTTCTGGCCTGCCCCTATCTCCTGATCCTCGGCCTCTTCCTCTCCCTGGTCTCCCTCCACAGCCACCTCTGTCATGGTCAGGCCCGTGCCCATCACCTCTGCCAGGGCCCCCACCGTCACCTCTGCCACCACCTCTTCTGGCCCCCCTACCTCCACGTCCTCTCCCTGCTGCACTCCGACCACGACCTCCACGGTCAGCTCCCAATCCCCTCCACTCCCCATCAGGATGCTCATGACGCCTTGGTGGCGGTATGGGAGGTGGTGGTGGTATGGGAGGTGGTGGTCTTCTCTCTCCTCTGGATGGTGGTGGTGATCTTACATCTACTGGAATAACTGGAGGCTCAGAGATCATGTCGTCCTATTATATTAAAGATTTATATATAACTTTATTTTAAATATTATACATATAACATAGTAATCATTCATATTTCATTACATCACTATCGTCAAGATTATCGTCAAGTAGAGCCAGATTGTAGGCTTCATTTTCATCTGCCATCTTAACTGACTTTAGTCTAGTACTACTATAAGTACTATTACTATTCAAAACAGTCAATACAGCTGTAATACTGTATTAATTAATAATA
>NW_003546883.1:0-4438 GCF_000090795.2 Amphimedon queenslandica
TTTCTCATGCTAGGCCACAATTAATAATAGTTGTAGTTCTTACTATATGTGTTCCTCCTGCCCCTGCCCTGCGACCTGAATGTCTGGCTCTTAAAAGATTGTTGTACTAAAGTCAAATGGAGAGACAGGTAATTAAAATGGTACAACGGATTTTTTCCAAATCTTACAATTTGACAATTAACTTGACAAAGTTGTGACACAATGGTGAGCCTCTGCTGCTGCAGAGCTGCCTTTCCCAGGGCACCAGCTACTGTAGTTGGAGCTAAATAGAATGCAGGTGGCAGGCCTCCGGCTAAAGGAATTGCTGGAAGTGGTGAGCCTCCAGCTACTGGTAAAACTGGAGGTGCTGGTCAAGGTGGCTGCCACGAGCTACTGGTGGTTGTGCTAGAGGTGGCAGTGGTGGGCCTCCAGCTGCTGGTAGTAGTGCTGCATGTGGCAGGGCTTTAAGCTACTGGTGGTAGTACTGGACATGGTGCTGGAGGTGGCGGGCTTCCAGGCACTGGTGGTGTTCACAGGCCTCCAGCTACTGGTAGTGCTTGTGGTAATGGCTGGCCTCATGAAGGTAGTGGTGGGGCCCCCCATCTCCAGCTGCTGAAGGTGGCAGTCCTCCAGCTACTTGTAGTGCTGGTGCTGGTTGCTGGCCTCCTGGAGGTGCTCTGGTAGAGGTCCTTTATTTCCAGCTGCTAGTGGTGGCAAAGGAGGAGAAATTCGACCATGCTCATCATAATCCATAAACTACCAACAAATATAAAAATATATTGATAGCTAATGTAGGTTTGTAAGACTTGCGGCTTTTTCACATAAAGTTGTGAAACAAAAGAAAATTGAAGAGTTGTGTACAGAATTTGTCGGAAAAATGGCAACTAAAGCTCAATGTATACCTAAGTTGTTTCAGAACAAGAAAAAGATTATAGTAATGCATGGTCAATAAGGGTTAATAATTTGAGTTAGGCTATTAATATAGTTAATGATTAAAAAATTGAAAATAAAAGGAAAAAAGAAAAAGATGATTGTATCAAAATTGTTTTTTCAATGCAGGTCTTATGTTTTTTCTTTTAAAATTTTTTTCTCCCAGTAATGAACTGACACCTAAGGAAAAAATTATAATTATCAATAAAACGGATTATTAATTAATAAAATTTATTATGTATGGAATTGAGTAAATAAAAACAACTTTTATTAAATAAGTAAAAGTAGGATTGTCAAAAAAATACAAGAAATAAGGTGGTTGAGTCAACCATAATAATAATTAAAAGTTCAATTAATAATAATAATAAGAAAAGTTGATTCATAAAGAAATAATTTAGTAAAAAATTATACAACCATTTAAAACCCTACTTTGCACCATTTTATGAAGGAGTATTGTTTAAAATAACTAATGTTAATGAAAGAATTAAAACCAAACTGCTTAGTTGGAGGCTACACCAAGCGTGGCACAATTCCTAAAAAGAATATTTAAATCTTCAGATACTTTACTGAATCAAAAAAATTAAAGAATGCAATAGCCAAATAATAATTTATAATTTTGAATTTTTAATTCTGATGACAGCATTTTAGTCAATCAATACTAAGTGAAAAGTCTTATTAATATTTATCACATTAATTAATTTTCATCATAGTAATTTAGTGGAGCAATCATATAGGTGCAGTGACATAATTATGAAAAGTCTATTATTATTGTAGCCTGCCTATTATCATTTTCCACACAGTAGGGTTTGAAATTTTGGTACCGTGTAGCTTGAAATTTTTGTGAAATGTAAATTTCGTGGTTTTCGTGGTTATGGGTTGCCGACAAAATTTAAACCCACAAAATCATTCAAGTGCTATCCCCTTACAGACTAACGGCTATGTAAACTGTCAACCATGAAACTGAAACCACAAATTGCCCCACTAGGAGGAGCAAACCACAAAAATATTGACCCACGAAAATATCAAGCTATATGGTATTATTTTAATGAAGATATTATTTGCTTATAAATTAACATTTATCATTATTAATTGAACTATTAGTTATTGTAATGGTTGAACTCAACTCCCTTGTGTCTTTTATTTTGACAACCCTACTTTTTCTTAAAAAATAGAAATTTTTTTATGTACTTGTAATTCATGTCACTTTCTACATCCATTACCAAGATCGAAGGTCACAACAACTTCCTCATTACTTTCTTGAGAACTTGGTCAAACAACTAACAAGGAGAGTATCTCAAAGAGTATAATGAAATCTTTCATACATTCTTTAGAATAATATTTATCATTTAAATTTAATTATGTAGTAGTAAAGGTGACTGTGAAGTGCAATCAGACAGGAAAAAAATTTTTGACACCTTTGGAAACGATCAATGGGAAAGAGAAAGATATTAATATTTGTCATAACTAGAGTGTTAGTATTTGTTACAAATATAAGTTGTGCGTCATAATATTGAAAAAGCAAAGGAAGTTGTATTAAATTTTTTTACCATTTTGTTTAGTTAAAAGCACCTGCAAAAGATAAGCCACCACATTCAGGACAAAAATCAAAGAACAAAGGTGTTCCCACTATTAATAAAAGGAATACAGCTTCTTTTACTGCTAAAGAGAAAAATTGATAATTTAACTGATGTTAATAAATTTGTCAATTAAAGAATCTTCATAATAATTACGGCACATAAAATAACTAGCTAAAAAATTTTTAGAGGTAAAATTTTTAATAATTTTCATTCTGTTGCAAAATTTGTCATGTGCAATTAAGCATGTACACAATTGGTTCAAAGTTTAATTTTGGCAAATGTATCATTATGCCAAATTTGCTAAAATTTTCACTGGCACTTCAGTAATGTTCATAGGAACAACCAAGAGTGCATAATTATTTAGGGACAGTGTCTAACCTGCCTATATTCTGTGATACCATAGCGCATAATTTTTACATAAGCAGCATGCAGCATTGCTCTTTGAACTGTTATCACTTCAGTCACGCTTAGCAGATGTAGGCAGGTACTTAATAAACAAAACGGACACGCCCAAGCCACGTTTTTTATTATGGCCAGTGCGCTTGGTGAAGAGAGTGAAACTGATGAGCTGTACTACAACCCAGACGATAATCTGTTACCCAAAGGAGCACCAGAGACATCAGCAAGAGAAAGCATAACCAGTAAATCTAAAAGATTGAAAAAAGGCTCCGTTGAAAAAGGTAAACAACGTCGGAAACACATCTTGACTAAGAGAGAAATCACTCTTGTAGTAAAGCACATTAAAACTGTTAAATTTGTGGACCTATTGAATCATGTAAAGAACTCACAGCTAAATGCGCTGGAGATCTAGTTAAGCCTGTCATGGATGCATTAGTGAAAGATGACAGCTTGCTAAAGGAGTTGATTCTGCACCATCCAGCAACATTTCTGTCTTTCTATAGCCAAGTATCTAGTAAGGGAAGAGAAAAATTCTTAAATTTTCAAATAGAGTGGTACAACCAATGCAGCATATTCCTTGCACCAAAGGATTTTCAATTTTCCAATATTATTAGAGACCCTTCAGCTGGAACTTCGACAACCCGATTGCTATGGCAAAATTTTTCCCTTATGATTCCTCTCAGTTGTCACAGCAATATTATCAAAGTGTAATAATTCATCTGTCATCAATTATGAACGACTATATACTACAACAAGTGCATTCCTTTCAAGCCATTTCATTGTCTGGCTCTTCAAATAGCAGCCGAGAGCAACATGATGGAGTAATCAATGAAGATGTTTATTATCGTCTTGGTGGAGTCATAATAGCATGAATGGTTACAAATGCATCAAAAGGTGTAGTGAAGCCCGTAGAAATGAGCAATCTGACGAAATCACAATTCTACAAGCAATTAATTCCAAAGATAAAGGTGGTATGCCAGCCTATCTACAGTACCGTGATTTAGGCTACATGTACATTTCACAAGCTGCTTTTGTATCATTCTTTTGTGACATTGACAAATGCGTAAGACAAGTTGTAAATGAATCTTGATTTGAAAAATGTAGAGATAAAGTTGTGGAGGTATAGATTGAAGTGTTAGATTGACTTATTTTTTGTTCATTTTATATAGGTGGCACATTCAACATTACAAAAGCAAGAAGTACTAAGAGAAAAGTTCCATTTATGCTTAAATGAAGTTATCCCATCTGAAAATGAACTGAGTGACTCTGCTAAAAAAAATGTCTGCCTTGAAATCATCAGAAAGTTCTGTAACATACAGATCAAACAGTTTATGACAGAACAGCAACAAAAAATTGCTTCTAAAACTGGGCATGAGTCAACTATAGGTCAAAATCTACGTGACTCACTTTTAACTCATCATACACAAATACAATCTCATGTTAGAATGTGAATCTTACTATTAAATTATTTATGTAAATGCTAAAAGCCTTTAAATTAAGTTATTATAATAACTTAATGAGTGTATTACTACATACAGGTTTACATTTTCATG
>NW_003546883.1:5490-7086 GCF_000090795.2 Amphimedon queenslandica
AAGGATCAAATGGGTTTCTCATAAAAGGTTTAACTTCAAAAGTGTCTTTTTTATTTGTAGCAGGATTGAAATAATAGGATAAATTCAATAGTATTCAATGGTATTATCTGAGCATAATAATAGGAACAATGGGCCAAAAACGAGATAATAATGAGATGGTTGAAGAGAATTGAAGAATAAAATGATTAGATTGAAAAAAAGAATGATTTATGTTTCCCTAGCCAGAACCTACTCCTTCCAAAGGGAGTTGTCCCATCAACTGACATTCTGGCTTAGCAGTCTGTCTCCTATAAGTAAGATACTGCTATATAATAGATATAGCAAGCCAAATAAATGATAAATCAAAAAAATTTCTATTAAATAAGAAAAAGTAGGGTTGTCAAAAAAAAGACACAAAAGGTGGAGTTTAACCATGAGAATAATGATTAGTTCAATTAATAATTGTGAACATTACTTAATAAAAAATAATTCATAAAAATACTGCAAAATTTTCAAACATCAGGTATTGTAGATCAAAGCATCACACTTCATCTACAATACCCACAGAGGCCACTCCCCCCTGATAGTCAAGGGCTCCTCTGATATTATCAGTAGTGGTGAGGGAATGATACAGGGAGATACATTGTCCATGTTTCTGTATGCTATAGGTTCTCTGCCGTTAATCAATGCTCTCAAGCTCTCTCATCACCAGAGCACTCAGGTCTGGTAAGCTGATGACGCCTCAGCTATTGGTGATCTCTCTCATATCAGGTCTTGGTTTGACTCTCTTTTGATCCTTGGTCCCAAGTTTGGTTACTTTCCTGAACCACAGAAGAGCTGTCTAGTTATTCAAGAGTCTATTCTTCCCCAGGCCCATCAGCTGTTCAATGACCTTGACATCAAGATTACCACCAGTAGCAGATTCTTAGGGTGTGTTGTGGGTGACTCTTCTGGTCAATGCTCATATGTCAAAAAAAGGTACAGGGATGGATTAATCTTGATAAAGAACTGTCTAATATTGCTATTACACAGCCCCAAGCTGCTTTTTTTGCTTTTACTGAATCCCTTCAAAATGAGTGGACATTTAGCAATGGGTCACAAAGGACTGTGGATATCTTTTTGATAATCTTGAATCAACCATTTCCAATTCTTTTATTCCAGCTCTTATTGGTCAGGATTGTTCAAACACCAAAAGAATCTTATTTTCTCTCCCTACCCGCTCTGGTGGCTTAGGATTCCGTCTTCCCACTGAGTTAGCTGCTTTTTCCTATTCTACCTCTTGTTCAGCTACTCAGGTTTTAACTGATGCGATCAAATTTAACACTCCATTTACTCCATATTATCACATCTGCCAGGTCCATTTATTAAGGAGAGACCATTCTAATGTCATGAGGGAGGCTGATAAATCTACTTTCTCTAATATTTTTAAGTCAGTTAGATACTAACCATCAAAAAATTATGCTACGTTCCATAGACTCACATCTTCATGGTTAAGCATCCTACCAACTACTAAAGACAATTTTAATTTGTTATGTACTCAATTTAAAGATGCCATCTGCCTCCGTTATTCTAAACTTTTGCTAAAGCTCCCTCCTAATTGTGATGGTTGCAGTTCTG
>NW_003546883.1:7268-13311 GCF_000090795.2 Amphimedon queenslandica
TGTCATCATTTGCGTGGAGTCAGGTAGTGTAGGAGCCTGTTATTTGTGAGTCCTTTGGTAATTATGAAGCCCTGATTGGTGACATTTCTGCTCGTGGTATCTGGCAGTCTCAAGCTTCAGCTTTGTTTGATGTCAGAGTCATTGACTCCGTTTCTCCATCATATCGTTATATGTCCCCAAAAGCTGTCCTTAAATCTGCTAAAACTGCTCAAAAGAACAAATGCTCCTCTGCCTGTGAGTCAATACACACCAGCTTTACACCCTTATGTTTTACTATTGATGGTTTGGTGGGAGTGGAGGTTAACACTTTCCTTAAGAAGCTGGCTGGGAGACTTTCCTTAAAATGGGATCAACCATACAGTCAAGTAATCTACTGGGTTCGTAAGAGACTGTTATTTGCTCTACTGAGGGCTACTGGCCTATGTCTCAGGGGCACTAGATCTAAGCTGAAGTTGATCCATTTTGAGGATGGAGCAGGGATCAGCCTTCATTCTAATGACAATTAATGACTATTAAATAAAATTGTTCTGTTCGCTAAAATTTATTATTATATTTTTCTTCTACTTCTCTATATAAAATAACTTCACCTATTCTGTTTAAGAACAAAAAAAGATTTCAAACATTACTTTGCAGAAAATGATAATAGGCAGAAATAGAACTTTAATAATAATTATGCCTTTGTACCTATTGATTGCTCTACTACCTTTCTATGATATAAATTAATGATAAATTTAACTTTTCAGCTGGCATTGATTGAATAAATTACTCTCATGATAATTATAACATCTAAACTATAGATAATTATTTGGCTATTGCATTCATTAATGTTTGTGATTCAGTACAATATCTAAAAATAAAAAGGAGAAGGCAGCCAAAGCTGAAAGAAATGGGGAGGGTGGGGAGTCTGGACGGAATGAAGCCAACATGTCCTTCAAATTCTGTGGGTGAAGGCCATCAGGACCATCTAAAGAACCAAGGGGGAAGGAACGGATAGCTCAGAGAACGTCTGATACTCCGACTCTCACTGGGCTGGGTTCACCTGTGGAAGGGACGGAGAGTAATCATGTGGACGAGGGGGTGTCTATCCAGAAGGGCATGAAAAGTATCCCCCGTGTGTTCTGATAGTATTAGCGTCTAAAGAGGCCAGATGGATGGCTACCATCAGGTCACCATCTTCCATTTTCACAGCGACGGCACCCCTGAGGCGATGCAACGATCTAGGAGAACAACGGAGAGAATGGGAACGAGGGTCGAGGGTTATGGTTCAACTCAAGTCGCTTGTTTCTTTTATTTTTTGACAACCCTACTTTTTCTAATTTCATAGAAATATTTTTTATTTACCGTATTTCCTTAAAAAAAAGCCCGGGCGTCTATGTCCTAAAATGGTATTTAGACCTCGAAAAAATATGTTAAAAATAAAAAACTTAGTCCCAGAGTCGGGTTCGAACCCTTGATCTCATGCTTTTGACTTCTGGAACTTCAGGCATTATCCAATAGACTACAGAGTCACTCCTGGGCTAGTGTTGCGTATTTATAGTTAAATTGTATTGCTACCCTGGCATTTATTCCAATGGGGCTTCTATTTAAGGATTTACGGTAGTTGCTTCAATTTTATTAATTAATAGTTCTTTCTATTAATAACTATGAAATTATTAATGATTAATTTATAATTTTTTAAAATTTCTTTTGAATTTATTGAAACATTAATAATAGCCTGGCTCATAATTATTATCATTATTAATTAATTAATAATTCTTATTAATAATAATTACAATTTTTGCCTTAGTTATCAGTTCATTGCTGGGAGAAAGGAATTTTGAAATAAGACCTTTAAGAAGACCTATCGTATTATAAAATTTTTTTATATAATTAATTTTAAATTTTTCAATTATTAATTACATACATAACCTAGCTCATAATTATTCATCATTATTGACCATTACTTAGATCTATTTCCTGTTTTGAAACTATTTAAGTTTACATTCTGATTAAGTTGCCGTTTGCTCTTAACTACAACTTTTTTTAAAGAAGTATTGAAGTCAATTTAGTTACAAATTACATTAGCTATCAATATAATTTCTTCTTTTTTGGTAGCCTACTGTATAATGCATGATGCTGGCAATGAGCATATAGTTTATCCTCCTCCGCCACCAGCTGGAGATGGAAGGCCTCCACCACCACCACCACCATCACCACCACTACCACCACCACCTCCAGCACTGCGAATCCCAGTCCCAATAGCTGGAGCCACACCACACCAATTAGATGGAGGCCTGCCAGTGCTTCCTCCTGAAATGGCACCAGTGCTCCATTCTGCTACAGGACTGCCTTTGCTTCAACAGCAAAGGCTGCAAATAATAGCTCAGCTGACGGCTGTGAATAAACAGATTGTAAGTCTTTACTACAATGTACCTATTATTAAGTACATCTGCGGCCCCTGCCCCTACCAGTTTTGCCAAGGAGAGGTGGTAGGGGCAGCAGCCACAGGCCGAGGCACAGAAGGGCTGTAACAAAGAACTATAACTTTTATTAGCTATATGTACTTCATTATAATAATAGATGTTAAAAAATAATCAAACTGTCAATTTAAAATACATCAGCGCTAAGCCAGGATGAAAATACATTAGTAATGCCAAGTGTTTGACCAGACAGAAAAGCTTACTCCCTTTAGTTTTTTTCAATATTTCTAGAAAAAAATACACACTATCGTAATGAATGATTAAAAAAAATTGAATGTTACCTAATAATCATTATTATGGACAAACTGATTACGTACATGAACATGCACAGTACCGTCATTCATAATCTACAAAAATATGACGTTTACACATCCAACATTAAATTTTAATACTAACTATAATTCCAAGGCTATAATAATGTAACAACTAATGTTAATGTTACATTGCACATTCCATCAAATTATTGCTTAATTATTAAATCCTTTCTAGCTGTCATTACCTCTAAAGCATATAACACAACAAAAGCAAGCAATGCGAACTTACTTCCTATTCACACTAATCACATCTCAGCTTATATATTCCTTCTAACTCCATTAGACATACTATAAATGAAAATATAATTTCATGCATGATTATCATACAAGAATGCACCAATAATCCACTACATGTACAATACACAGTGATAAACATGTCCATGTATATGCACGATATACCTATGTTAGTCACAAACATACATTACAAACCAGTGGCGTAGCCAGGGGCGGGCCTGGGCGGGCAAGGCCCGCCCTAAATTTATCAGTGCACCATAAAATGGCTGTTATAGATAGAGAAAAAAGAGCTTTGAGCACACAAGTCCAATAAAATAAGTCATAGTGCCCACCCTCACTTCATCAGCTGGCTACGCCTCTGTTACAAACCAATAACAAGATGCAGCAGCTCACATAAAGGAATGTCCCTTCACATTTTGAGTCTCATTCCAAGTCAGACTTCACTCTATAACACAACATTGTAGTCCCTGTGCCAAGTAAGTACCTGTATAAATATGAATGTGATATACTAACTATTAATGATAATGGTAGCATTCTGATTGGACCATACATGTATGTGCATGCATGTATTTTAGTCATTATATTGCTTACTAAAGCTATCCTCAGTTACTCTACTTTCATGACCTGCTTAATATAATATAACATTGTACATGAACAATTTCCAATGTGCAAACAATATTTTTTTGTTAATGAGAACATGCACATGTTACAACAATCATCAATAAAAGATGAGCAACATCAGCTGGCAAGTATTTAATATGCGCACAGCATTGATGGCACCATCATTCAAATGTGCAACATCAACCGGCAAGCATTAAATTAATAATGCGCACAGCATTGATGGCAGCAACATGAGCTGGCAAACATTTACATATATGTAATGCACACAGCATGGATGGCAGCATTAACATGCATGATGATCATTATTTATTTTATGTACAGAATCACTGCTTGAATAGTACTACATGTATAATGACAAATTTTAATGTTACTCAAAATTTTTCTTCGCAGGACATCAAAATGTTTCAGCAGAGCCCTGATCCATAAGCACCTGTCATTTGTAATAAACATGTAGTACAAGCCACAAACAAGATCCAGAGTTGATAATGACAGCTTCCTCCTTTCCAAACCTCTGTCCTACATAAATGATAGTCACACAAATTTGAATCAATGCTAAACTCTAAGGAACTGTAAACCTCTTTCACACCCTCTCCCTTTCCATCATAGTAGCAAGTAATCAATATATACTGTCATTAAATTTTGTCATACTTTGATTAATCTTACTTCCTGAATGCAGTTAGATCTCTTCATACAGAGCAATACTGGGTGGATAGGAACCAGTGGTTTTCAGACACACTCACACATCACTCACATAGCACATGCAGTGAAATAAAAGTCACATTAAACAACCAATGTTTTTACAATGATGGACCTCCCAAACACCATACCCATTTCCATCAACAATCAATGCTTAAGAAATATTAATAGATTTAACTGCTTGGAAATGATTAGTACCAACATGCTTCAAATACAAATCAGGTGTATTAGTATCACAAAGAATGCCATATAACTCCTGGGTACCATATCTAACCAAGCCAACAAAGGTAGGAGTAAGTGAATATGAATATATGGTTGTACCTAATAACGTAGGTCGAAATATATTCACGGCTACTTATTTTCGCGATAATAAAAACTAATAAAAAGGTTCCACTAAATACCATGGAAACCAATCGATTGTTGCTATGACACTAAGACCACTTGCTAATACAATTACAGTGTTCAGCAGCTATTTATATATTCTTCAGCAGATTTAGTGGGAGCCATCCAGTTCTCCATCCGCTGTCTTCTTGTATGGACCACTACATTCAAGCTCTTTGCTGGAAATCCTTGCCGCTCATTTGCGGGTGATAATTAAGCACACCCAAGTCAATTAAAGCGTGGAGAGTCCAAAGTATGGGCCAAGACACGGCGGGCAGAGTGAAGAGAGTAGCTCTGGTTGAAACAGCTCCAAGAGACCAAGAATTAGTAACAGCAAGAACAACAGCCCAAGAACACTTGCAACAGAGTCCTTTACTATTAATATCGAGGATTTTTCAATTAAAATTGCATTTGGTAACCATGGTAATTGCTGAATGCCGGAAAAAATTGTGAAAATAAGCAGCCGCGAATATATCACAACCTACGGTATTGCAGGTAATGTAATAATCTCTGTCTTAGTAGCCCACACATAATTTCTATATGTTTCGGACTTATTTATGTAATCATATATGCTTGAATATCTGGTTGCACTTAATGTACTATTAAACAATGCTTCTTTAAAGTTTGGCATAATACTAACAATTGCTTTATGTAATTCGTATTGCTGAGAAATTGACCCAGTATTGATATGAAAGGGCATAAAATAAACAGTTCCCATCAATAATGACATCAAGAGTACTATTAGAAACTCTTTCATCTGACAATGGTGTTGTTGGACAACCAGGTAAAATTCTATCAGCTGTGACAAATTTGAGATTTAAAATCTCACACCACAATCTTTGAAATTCTTCATACCAGGGTAATAAACATAATCCCTTTGTCTCCTCACAATATCTGGGTTTGGAGGCTCTTCATAAGTAAAGATGACATCATCATCTTTGTTTGGATTAACTTTCTTTAATTCAATGCTTGAGAGTTTTATAGATACAGTCAGACTAGTACTACAATGGTCATTTTTTACAACATACTTGGTTTTATCATCTTTTGGTTTACATTTAATATTTGAGAGTTTTAAAAATCAATTAGCATCATCTTTGACATTAAATTTGGTTTTAAGGTCTTTTAAATTAATTGAAACAATTCATTTACTGTACTTCCTCGTGGAAAACGCCTACTCCCTTTAAACGCCCATGCCTGTATAAGCACCTAGAGACAGCATATAACTTTGACAATAAACACCCATGCTTGTTTAGACACCCATTGTTGATTTAAAGCCTATACCACACACCCACCTGCCCCATCCACGTGGTACACGTACCTACTACTACTACACTCTAC
>NW_003546883.1:13367-15357 GCF_000090795.2 Amphimedon queenslandica
TGAGTGAGACAATACCAAGGCAGTATTGTCAGTGCTACTGTCAATATCAACTTTTCTTTTTTGGGGGCAGGGCCTATTTAAAGAATTTTCATCATATACTTTACTAAATCAGTGTTCTTATATGTTTATTGCAACTAACAGTACTGTTACTAGTACTCTGTACATGACTTGGAGACATGTTGGCATTCTTACTACGAGGTTCAACATCATCAATTATAACAGTCCCTTGAATCTTTTTCTTCTTTCCTTTACTTTTCTTGATTTGAGGTAAGTCATTCTGAAATTTCTCTGAGGCGGTTAATTTCGTTAATGCACAGATTACTAACTTTAACAGAGAGAGGATCAAATGATAATAAATGTAATCCATTTAATGTACGTACAAGAGGTAATGCAACATATGCCATATCATTCCCAAAAACATTAGTTGATAAGTCAATAATGGCTGTATTTAGTGAGAGGCCCTGACATTTATGTATAGCAATAGCATAAGAAATTATAAGGCAAAACTGTTTTCTATGTATATACAAATTCTTAGATAGCATAAATCTAGATGTAACCCTTTCTATGTCACAAGGTGCATCAATATGATCATTCGTGTAGCATAAATACACATACGTGTAGCATTAATACCCATTACTGTACCAATGGCACCATTAGCTAATCCTAGTCACGTCAATATTACGTCTTAGCATTACTCTACAGCATACTGGTAAAGAAAATACAGTTTCTAAACCAGCTGTTTTGCTTGGTTGATCTTTTAGTTTCTTAAATTTTTTTCTTGTTTTTTGTCAAATTTTGCTGTGGTGCCACTTTCATCAACAACATCAACACATGCTAATTCTATTTTCTCAGTTTCCAGACTTTCTAACATTAATTCATTGATTTTTTGGCAGGCATCTAACTTAGAAAATAGGCAAACTAGAGGATTTGTTCATTCACTTTCCAATTCTCTGTTTTTCTTGTATTAGAACCTTAAATACGCGACTCTTAAGCATATCAATTGTTTCAACAGCCATGCCTAACAAATATAAGCATCTTAAAGAAACTTTTGTATCCTTCTTGTCGCTCATTGATTATAAGTTCATCATATTGTTTCTTTCCATATGTGACCATAATTGACAAAAGGTACGCAGGGGCGTAGCAAGGGGGGGGCAAGGGGGCAATTGCCCCCCCTTTTTCAAAACTCAAAATTTAAAAATAATCAAATAATAAGCTGCTTTTGGAAGGAAAAGCTGTTCTACAACTTACATATGAAAGGAAAAGGCCAAAGCAGTCTTTCTATGATGCCATTATAAGGCTGAAAAGGTATTCAACGTTGCCTATGATCGGTCAAGAAGTCCGCCATGTTGAAAAATAGGTGTAACCACGCCCCAAAAGGGCGTGGTTTAGCAAAATTTCGCAGCGCACTTTGCGCGCCGCACAACTTGCCCCCCTTTCCAAAAATCCTGGCTACACCACTGGTACCTTATGGCGGATAGGAAAATTGGTCTTTATAGCCTAAAAAATTCAACTTCCTAATCTCCATTTATCATAAAATTACTTCAGAGGATGCAAAAAGTTACTATGTCACTTTTAGAAACAATAGTAGTTTAACAGAGCACTCACAGGTTGATATTTTTCATTTTAATGATGAATTGAAAAATCCGCCATAAGGTACCTTTTGTCAATTATGGTCACATATGTTAACTGCATTTGCTGCTACAAGTCTAGTTTTTACTAGTTTTTTGCTAATTTTTTTAAATACAGGCCTACCATTAACTGGTGGCAATTGCAAAAAGTCACCTACAAATAAAATATTTTTTAATCCAAACCATTCATTAGTTCCAAATATATCTTCTAAGCACATGTGTAATAATGCTAGATTTAGATTGGATACCTTAGATACCTCATCTACTATTATAATTTTTAAATTTTTAAGTGTCATTTCTATCCTTTTCTGAGCTTCTTTATTCAAAGCCCAATATCCAGCTGTCTTTCCCTCATGCTCTAT
>NW_003546883.1:31380-33260 GCF_000090795.2 Amphimedon queenslandica
TGAGTGTCATAGCACACTGTACCTTCCAATGTCGCATAGTTGGACCCTCCTTTAAGACGAACGATGGATACTGCCTGTTTCACTGACTCCGCCATCACTGCAACGTGTCTGGGCTCATAACCTGTTAAGTTTCTATACAATTAGGCAGAGGTATAGTACCTGTAAAGATTCTTAGTTAAAGAAATACAATTAGGCAGAGGTATAGTACCTGTAAAGATTCTTAGTTAAAGAAATACAATTAGGCAGAGTGCGAGATAAATGAAAAACATGACTTATATATTACAACATAGATTAATCAATTGTTCACACTACACATATGCACAATCAAAAGTTCACACATTATTTCATAATAGTCAGACTGTTAGGAGTGTAACATCTTAACAAACACCTCTCTGGAGAATGACTACATTAAAAATGTTAAAATTTGTATGAAAATTGTCGGATACTGAACCAGGGTCCTTAGTACATAATGGAGAACTACTATATTTTGATTGTAGAGCATTATTTACCTTCTTAAATATTGCACTATATCAGCTGAATTGTATTTAGCACAACTTAATTTGAGGAAAAGTGTTGGTGAGCCATACTCAGCAATCATTACTTTGACTTCACCCTTCACACAGAACCAATATTGATTTGAGGCCCCGTATTGGAACCAACTTGGTATATAAAATTCTTCATCCAACACATTTTTTCTAATACTTCAGCAACAGTTTGACCAATGTTGCCCCTTGATATTTTTAATAAATTATACATGGCAGTGTTTAAGGCCTTGTTAATTTTTAATCCGTAAAAGTGCAGACAATATGAATAATTTTTACGAAATCGGGAATTTTTGTTTAAAAGTCTTGATTTTGTGTTCACTAAATGCTAAAGTCTGTGCTGGATAGATTTTTCTGGGATGATGCTCTCCATATTGTCCAGTTGGAAATAAAGTACGAAAGCATGACAAATCAAATGCTCTTGCCTATTGTCTATAGGCACTTCTTCGGCGCTTCTTTTACATTCATTAATTTATACTGACTGATATCAGAACCTGTTGCAATTATACTATCAAGATTTTTAATTGTATGTGCCAAAAGGCCTTCTAAATCTTGATCGTGTGCATTTTCAAGCATTTTTGAAGTAGTATTGCTAACTACTTGTATAACATTTTTAGACGATTCATCAATTGAATTATCATCTAAAGTACGCCAGACATTCTTTGATTTAGTATGCTGTCCATTAATGATATTAAAATTTACTGGATTAGGCAAGTGATTTGAATCTATACCAACCACATTTAAAGTTTTCATTGTTTTTTTCTAATGAAAGGGGTAAATAAAACATTGCACCTTTAAGTGCCTTCAAAGAATTATAGGCAGGCACTTTTAAGGTGTGTGTGCCTAGTCTAACAATTGTCTGAAAACACTTGGGCCTCTGTATGAACTGGCAACTTAAAGGATCCAGATTTTCCAATTGCTTGGGTAGTTGCTCACACTTTAACCCATTGAAGACAAAGCTTTCTTAAATTCATCAATAGCATCTGAATACTGAAAATAAAGCACAGTATCTAAGTTTGGTATTCTAAATGGGTCTTATTCTTCACTATCATTTATAGCGTAATACACATTATCAAATTCAATCTCATCGGCCTTATTAATTTTTAAATTTATCAATTGTGCTATATCACCATCAGCTAGGGAAGAATCAATAATAACTAATGTTAAATGGGCATATTTAGCAAAATAAAAGTGTTTCAAAAGGCATCTAAACAAAGGAAAATGAACAGATGCATTGCGTTAATACAGAGCATGCTTTTACATTCAGTATCATTGCTACTACACACAATAGGATGGCCTATTGTTTCACAAACAATTTCTGAATATTAAAATATTTTT
>NW_003546883.1:33711-35936 GCF_000090795.2 Amphimedon queenslandica
ATTTGGTACAGGTAGTGAGTAATTAGAACGTAATCTATACAATATTGGACCATAATTACAATCATAATCATCTTAATTTAGACGCTTCTTATTCTCTTTATTTAGTGCCTTCTTTAATATATCCATTTCTTTATCAGAAAATTTGTATTGTAAAAACTTATCCTTCGTTGCACTTAATATTGAGTCTCTATTATCATAATACGGTTTCAGGGAGTTATTTTTGTGGGCCTGGATTTTGTTGATAATGTTTTTTAGACATCATTTTTTTATTTAAGAAGTTTTGGGAATACATTTTTTGTGAATATTGTAAATATTTTGTAAGTTTAATATTTTTATTTTTGTTATACCAATTTTTAAATTTTTGCGATGTATAACCTGGGTTTAATGCATAAAACTGCTTTGAATAAGCAAGCTTATATTTTCTACTGATTTTATATGCAATTCTAGCTCTGCTTTTGACTCTGTTACATTGTCATATGTAGCATGCTCTCGCATTTGATCTATTCTTAGCAATGAAACCTTCCATTTGCTTTCTATTTTTATATTGTCTCTTCTTTTTTCCTTCAGATTTCGCCCCAGTTAAATTACTTTATTCTTTTTCTTCTTTACGTCCTTACAACTAACACTGCAACAATTATACTTAGGACTAAAACTACATACAAGTACAATAACATTGAGTATAGAAAAAACAGTAGGTACTAAATCAGTACTACTTATAAATATTATTGTAAACACAACTGACGATCTACCTGAACCAGTAAGTTATACTGGACAAGACATCAATAAACAGAATGAGTTTGTCTTATTTGCGCTATTAGAAGTCACTGGAGTTGAGGCTGCTTTAGGCACATTATTAAGATGCATAAGAGAATAATGCAATCCCTGACATGTCCTACAACTATGCACAGACCAACAATTATTAGCAGGGTGCCCAATAGTTAGGCAATTGATGCAAATGTGTTTAGATTTGAAAAGGGATATCTTCTGATCATGAGGCATTCCTTTAAAACTTTGACAAACGTATGAAGGATTTTTGTCTCATTAACAAGCTATGCAATTAGAGTTGAAATGAGTAGCAAATGAGTGGAGAGGCTAAGGCAACTTCTCATTCTTTTTGAAAGAGTTATGCCGCAAAAACTCAGATGCCTGACATCTTATGTCAACAAATTCTAAAAGCTAATTAAATTAATCTCAGTGTGACTGCCTTTGCTAATGAAACATGGTGTTGACAATTTATTTCAGTTCAGTCGAGGTGATGAAAGGAGAGGGTTCATGACTAATGGCTTTCAAAGCAAAATATATATGTACTGCTTTGCCATTCCCTCCCATGAGAGGAGGGAAGTCAAATATATATTTTACTTGAGTTTGGTGGGCTGATTAAATTGAGCCTTCAAACAATCAATAGCTTCACTGTACAGCTCATCTGACCTTGACAGTCCTCCAATTATTTTCTTAGCGAAACTGTCCTTGAGGGCATGCCTTTGATACATGAGCTTCTCAGCATCAGATGTTCTTGCTATTGTACAGAAAGAAGCAGAATTGTTCCCAGTATTGAGTTCAGTTGAAACTATTTCTGTCAAAGACAGAAGTATTTAATGTAGGAAGTTTGATTCCTGTGCTTGCAACCAGTCTTGCATTGAGCGAGACGCCTACAATTGATATTCAAACAATCAAATAATTGCTTCCTTAAATCAATGTGAAATATACCTTAGTTCTTCTAAGAATTATGCAAATTAATTTCACTTTAAAATCAGTAATATTGAAAAAATTGAGGTTATAAATTTTATTTCTTTGAAATAATTTTTATTGACTAAATTGAAGGGAGGCTCATTTTAAAGTCCCAGCTGCTTGCTACGGTGGACTGAAGCAAGTGGTCAATCGTGTGCCAAAATAAAAGGACTATGTCAAAATTGGAATACTCAGCCTGTATTATTGCATATTGAAATAATTAGAGGTAATCTTGTTAAAATTTTGAAGAAAACATTTCATTTGACGAAGTTAGAGTGTTGAATATTTAGAAGATTTACGGTAAATAGAATATCATCTTCAAGATTGTGCTCAGCAGGTAGTAATTCTTTACGTACAACAAAGAGCTAAGACTTGTAGTCAGCTAATTAAGCCTCGTGTTATAGAAAGAGTAGAGCATCGTCACTATTCTGAGGTAGACTAGTAGTGATAGACCTCTCATGCAATAGAATCTTGTTATTGAGCCGATTGTTTTCCGT
>NW_003546883.1:35946-44998 GCF_000090795.2 Amphimedon queenslandica
TCTTTATTGATAGCATAAACTATTAGTAAATGACTTGCTTTGAAATATGTATTAAGACCATTGAGTTTTGATAACATCTGTTGCATGCAGACAACAGTGTCAGGAATACCAGTTTCACTCTCCAGCTCTCAAAACTGGGTAAACAAACAATTCACTAGTGACGTAGTCCGGAATATGCATTTGATTTTCAATGGAATCGTACTTGTATTGAATGAAAAGTGAGAATTGTTTGGAATCATGGTGGGAATTGTTTAAAATGATTCCAAATTAAGCCACACCCTTTAGTTAATAACATTAGTTAATAAACCACTCATTAACCTTATTCATTATTGCATTTTTAGTGCTGCTCCAATAGATAACATGTGGTTATGTGCATGCACAGATTAGGCTTGCGTCCATTTAAGCAGCATCATTATTTGCATAATAGTATAATAATTTTATTGAGCATATATCCAGGAATTTTACGAGAAATTACAGAATAAGTGGAATAAAGGCTGCATTTTTAAGTGATGATCGTAAACTAGAGATACTGAATGTTCTAAGACTAACAGCAGCAGTGGGTCTGACATTGAAGTTGAGTCTTTAAGTGGCATTTATTACTCCAAGATTATGCAGTTAATGCTTTGATATAACTGTACAGATAAAGATTGACACCTGTTTAACAGACTTTTAAAATTAATTTAGGGCATTTGGTGGCAATAATGAGTGATTTAGTAAGAATAATGGCATAAAATATTGAGCAATGCAGCAAAGAATTACAGCTGAGAAGTGAAGCATAATGTTCTCAAGCCTAGCACAGATGTATTAATCAGAATCGATTGCAAATATCTGGATTCGCCCATCTTTACAAGTGACTGAATCACAGATGACTCATCTTTTTAAGGCATTAATATTTCTCAGGAGAACATCAAGTGACTGATCCATGTCGGCAACAGGCACGTGACTAAGTGTAGTCAGAATTAGAGACGAATAATAATTTCACTGAGTTTACACAAGTAAATAGTGAAGAAAGAGATGTCTGGATCGGTTTGAGCGACAAATGGATGAGCCAATACCAAGATAGAAGTGGGCAAGGATAGAAGAAAATAGCTTTCACAAAGAGGACTGTATTTCTTATCAAGGCACAGATAATTACTAGAATCTGATAATCAAAAATAATAATGGTTCATCAATGAAAATGAACACTACCAGCCCAAACAAGACAGTACCTTGATTGAAGTAAGTGCAATTCTGATAAATCATCATTTGCAATAGTTTCTGTTGTTGCATTCTCGCTGAAATGCTGATAATGAGGCCCATTAGTTGATGAGAATAAACTGTCTTATTTCTTTTCCTTAAACTGACGTAACATGAAATCAAATACGACAGATGTGAAAACTGATGACGATCCTTCGATCCTTGGTGAAAGTAACTATATTATTTTCACATGCACACTCAATTACTTTTTCCTAATAATTATTCCTCTGTATCATCATTGCCCAAACCTTCAGCATCGACAGCTTTTGTTCCTTCAATAATAAAGTTTATCTGCATTAGCCAAGAATGCTGCATCTGTAGAAACTTAGTTCCAACACAAAACTTTTGAAGGAACTTATACATTATATGTTTCCTGCAGTTATAAGACAATTTGTAGCAATAAAATTTCTTTCTGAAAGTATTTTAAGCTTTGTACTTATGAAAGTGTTGCTCACCTCAAACAACTACCAATACATATTTCTTATAGCTTTAAGTTTATTGTCATTTGTTGTGATGGCTTCTTTGGTTTGCCATAGCTTAACATAAGTGATGGATGTGGCCAACCATTCTCTAAATAGTAACCTCATTAGAATAAGCAGAAATAGCATCAATTATTAAAAATGTGGGAGTTGCACTGTCCATACCTCTTCTTTCTTCCCTGGCAATTATTGTAATACTTTCAAAGCATACTGTAATTTATTTAACAGCCAAAATATAAATTTGTGCAAAATTCTTCACAATTCTGTTATCTTCTATACCACAAATAATCTTTATCTAGTGAACAGCTCACATTGACTTCATAGCATTCCTTGGTGTGTGGGTCAGTGATTACAAAGGTGTTTGTACATTATATCAAGTATATTTCAATGCATAAAACATTTTGAAGTCTGCAAAACTAATGCACAAATTAAATATTGCGTTAAGTTCTGAGGTGTAACACTTAATTACTACATTCAAAAGAGTAGTAAGTCCTAGCACTTGATAACAAACATTGAGTTGGGTTCTGATTTGTCAAACTGCAACAGAACATTACAAATGTCACAATGTTGCGTAAATGTAATTCAGTGGATGCGAAGATTTCTTAAGGTACAACAGGCAGAACGCATAATTTAGACTTCGGGACACAAATTGTTTTCTTTATACTTTTTCTACAATATATAATTTTTTCAATTTTTTTCTCAATAGAGAGATGCAATTAACATTACTTAACTTTGTAAAATGGATGAAAACTGAGTAAAGAATTCTTGAACATGATGAGAGTACTTTAATCTTTAGTAATATCATTGTGTTTATAATATTTTTTATTGACGTATGTTGCATCATTTGGCAAAAGTTTTTCAAGTTTTGCAAAATGGGCTGCAATCTCTCAAAGTTTGTTGACTTTCAAACATCAGTGTATCACAAAAGCATTTACTGCATACAAACTTGATTGAGTGTTTCCCTCCATTATGCCATGATTGCAATTTTAAGAGCTTCGTAGAGCCTGTATTCACCAGATGAAATAGCTAAATAAACAATAGTCAGGAAATACATACTGATGGCCATTTTTATTAATGGATTGACTAATATGACGTCATAACTTAACCCCACCTTGCAATTAATTTTTCCCGCCAGTTTTATAATATACAGAGGTATCCAGAAATAACTCAAGATCAAAGATGGTGTATAAAGTATGAAAAGTTATACAGGAATTTTTTTTAATATCTAATGTTAAATGATCTATAACTTCTTAACAGTGCATGGTAAAAATTTCAAAATAGCACAAGTTGTACAACTTTTTTTTTACTATAAAATGGCAGCAATTAAAAAAATATTAAACTTTCATCCAAAAGTACCTTAAGTGTAGAACTTCATTAATGTTGTACACAGTATTTTGAATTCATTAGCTCAAATGACAACTGAATTGCAGAAGTTGATAACAAAACTGTAGCATTAAGTTCTATCATATCGAACTTGAAAGAACGTTATAATAAATATTTTACAACAGTGCATAAATGTACTGTAGTTCCTTAAACAAAAGCCCGGGCATCTATTTCCTAAAATGGCATTTGTATCTCAAAAAAATATAAAAAAACTTCAGCCCAGAGCGGAATTCAAACTTGTAACCTCATGCTTTTGACTTCTAGAACTTTGAGCCTAATCCACTAGACTTCTTAGTCCCTCTAAGGCTAGTGTTGCGTGTGTATAGTTTTATTGTATTGCTACCCCAGCGTTTATTTGAATGCGGCTTCTGTTTAAGGATTTACTGTAATCAAACAGTTTTGATGTGTAGAACTAAACATCAATAGGCAATTAGGCATGAATGGGATAGAGTTCTGAGCTGATTACAAAAAATTCAAAATTAATTTCACAATAATTATTGTACATACAAATGTAATTTTAGTTCATCCTAAGTGTAAACTTCATTACAATATTGTGCATAAATTGTAGAGACATTTTTCAGTTGAGTTCTGTTTAATAGAACTGCAAAATAATTGCAAAATATTTTAAAATTACTGTATGAATGTAGATTAGTTGATGTAAAGAGTTTTTAAGTGCAGATTTAGATTTAAGAAGTGTGCATGAATGCTGAAAAAGTACCACAGAACGTAAATAAAGTTATTTTACAGTATTGTATGGATTTATCTCTGATTATGCAAACAGTTCTGACCTGAAGAGCTTGATTACATTTCTAAGCAGTATTGTGACTTCATTAACTCAAAAAGTTCTAAGTTTTAGAAGTCGAGTAGAAACATTTAGTGTTAAGTTTTGTCCTATGAAACTAAAAAGAATTGTTTAAATAATTTCACATTCTAGTAAGGATGTAATTCAGATGTGTAGAACTTTATTTTATTACACAATTTAGTATGAATGTAATTTAGTTGCTCTAAAGAGTTCTGAGGTGTAGAACTTGATTAATGTCTTTGGCTTGGTTGGGGAATTCTCAGAGGATCTTATGCACAATGTACATATACACAATGCTTTTATACATATTCATGTGCCTAATTACTTTTATCTTTAGAGATGGCTATATTGGCATGTCCTCTCTTGAGACAAGGGGTGGAGCTCTGAGCCAATTTAGCTTATGGTTGTAATGTGATAAGTTGTATGCATAAGTAGCTTTTCCTTTAGGCTGTAACTACGGCTCCAGTTACCAGACATAGTTTGCAATTGCTAGAGCTCTGGCAGTCCGTCTTTCTCCGTAAAACAGCTTGTGCGCATGTGCAATAGTGCAAATTGGAACTTAGTCTTTGTATCAAGAAACACTAAACCCTACTATCCTAGAGGCTAAGATGTACAAGAGGGTGCTCTAAAAACTAAAGACTAAATCCCAAACCTACAACCCCGTAGGCTAAGATGTATGAAAGGGTGTTATTTTTTGACCTATGCTCTAACAACGAAACACTAAACCCTAATCCCAACGCTATGACCCAGGAGGCTAAGATGTACAAGGTGCTTATTTTTTGACCTAAAAAAAGCCAAAAAGGAAAAAAAAGCAAAAAAAGATTTTTTAAAAAGAAAAAAAATCAAAGACTGCAGCATAGTTTTTTTGACCGGATTGGAACCGCTGACCTCATCAGTGCAATCCACACCAGCCTCTCTCCAGCACGACTACAACCCTGCTGCATCAATAATGCTGGTTGTGTTGTATCAATACCTCGTTACCATAATAAATCAGTGGAGTAATAATACAGGGGCGTAGCCCCATATATATACGTGCAAAGGTCCTATTACCAGAGCTCTAGCTCTGCATGCTGAGTCCGGTTACTGGAGCTTTAGAAACTTCCTTTTCCTTTACCGCAAAAAGTGCTTGTTCTTGAGCTATACTCCATGACCAGCGGTTTTTAGTACTGAGAAATAACCTCAAGGGGTGTGTGAGATCTAAAGTTTTGCATAGAATTTCCCCAAGTAGCTAACCTTTCCCATTGTAATTGAGTGATACTGGTTGGCGGTTCAATCTTCCTAATAGAATTCTTCTTAGGGTCAGCAAAAATCCCCTTCCCATCAATGGCGTGACCTAATGACGAAATTTTATCTGAGAGTAACCTTTAGCTGTTTTGATTTACTTTCATCATCTCATCAATCAGAAATCATGCTGTCTGTTGGTACTTCCAGTAAGCAGTACATCATCCACGAGACAGATTACCAGAGAGTATGTGGCTCATTCTTTTCTGGAAGTGTTTTGGAGCAGTGGAGATTCCAAATGGCAGTTAGTTAAAACAATATCTACCAAATGGTTAGATGAATGTTGTCAGTACACATCATTCTTCTGAGAGACGTAGTTGCCAGAATCCAAATTAAGTTACCAAGTGAATTAAAAAAATTTCTTTTTTTACGTTCATCATAGACTTACATTTTTGAATTTGTGTCAGTAAGGCATCTTTGTTTTCTCTCATTAAAATTGTGGTTCTAATCAGGATTTCTGTTTCAAGAATTGGCAGTCAACATAACTTAAAATCAAGTAATAAAGAACCTAAATGTTATGACACTTCTGATACTTTTGCCTGATTTAAACAAATAGAAAAATGCAACTTTCACTTCATACAAGTAATTTGTGTAAGTTTGCCATGTCTTTAAAGGTTTAGAAATACATTTTGTTGCTGCAACTGAAACTCCTGCTTTAATGAAGTACCATAGGTCAGAATACATTGGCAGCTGCAATTATTCACAATCATAAAAAATTCGATGAAAAACAATGAAAACCGAGGTGTTGTTTTAATTAAAAACAGCTTGATATTGAAGGAAAGCACTTTACTACAGTGTTTTTGAGCTGTTCTTCTTGTGTTACTAATCCTTGGTCTCTTTTTACCAGTTATTCTTAGATCTACTGTCTTTCAGTATCTTGGGACTCTTTGCCCATTCTAGTTAGTGTGTTGATTGACTTGGGTGTGGTTTAATATCACCAGCTCACAGAACAACAATTTGCTGCAAAAAGGCTGAGAGCTCTGAGGTAGAAATCCATACAAGCAGGTAACAGGTAAAGGACTCGCTATTGGTAAGTGGCTCCACTAAAGCTGCTAAGGAACAGATGAATAGCTGAAGACAAAATACGTCGTCTTATTGTCATAGCAAAGCTCTAACAGTTTCCATGGCTTTTAAATGAACTTTTTTTATGACCGCAAATATTTGCAGCCACGAACATATTCCGACCTATGGTACGTCATGCCAATGAATATGTACATGTAAGTATTTATAACTAAGTTGCTCACAATTTTCTAATAATTAAATCACATGCTGGTAATTCTAAAGTTGTAACTACATCTAAAGCTTTGACGATGATTGTGGAGGACATGATGAGAAAGTAGATTTAAAACAGACTGTGTCTACATGATATTTCACTTCTAATCAATTAGATTGTTTCGTTATATTAGTTAAATTAGGCAATCATGGCGGCAGGATTGGAAGAGCAAGTGGGCAATAAAATGGTGAGCAAAGCTCACTGCCATTTTGGCCACATCCACTATTCCATAAGAATTTTGGGCGCATACTTAAGCCAAACACCTTATGATTATACAGAAATATTAACAATAATATGCCCAAAGCTACATAGCTAGTAAAGCTGTAATTAACATGTAAAGAACCAATCCTGGTCCACTTGGATGGCTTATCCCAGTTAAAATTTTTAGTCGGGTATTGTCAGACTATGCCCTACCCTGCACCTGCTTATGACTTTAGGTATATGTGACCCGATATGAGAAAACCAGGCTATATGCTCCAAAATTGAAAATTGAGATTTATGGGTTTCTTAATTAAGCAAAGTTTTTCCTATCTTTTGGTCCTTCTTCCATGTCATTTGACACATCTAGTGCTGAGTTATGCTTATTTATGCAACAAGAATTCTAAACGAATGAAATTGAGTTACAGCCATTTTTATCATAATATCTTGCATTATTTACATGGTACACAACAAAAAGAAAGGTCTGTAAATGACCTCTTTTAAGTTATTTTAGGGCAAACTTGGTATCAAATGAAAGGAAATTCTTTATACAATATATTTTTGGTGTAATCTCAGTTTTGATAAGGTACCACTGTCACAACTTTAAGAAGCCATATCTCTAATTGATAATTCCCGCAGATAGCCTGGTTTTCTCATATTGGGTCACATATCTTAAATTATTATATTTAACAAAGACATTCTGGTTGCTACAATGATCATTGACTCTTGGTTACAGAACCAAATGGAGAGGTGAATATTACATCATGGACAGGTTCCAACTTTATTGGAGACAACCCCGACTTAATTATAGTACCAAGAAAGAGAAGGATTGATTGACAAAAAATACAACATATTTCTTTCAGTGCTACACAGTGGAGCATTGTATTTGACTTGTCTTAAGTTTCTGAGAAGCCTAAACCCTTCATTTACAAGCCTGTTTCTTACCTATTAATTCGTGACTTGCAATTTTTGTCCGACGAATAGGTTCTTTCAAATAATATTTCTGTTTTCATTGAGTGGGTATTTGTTCCATACTTGCTTTACTTTTCCAAGGCATTCGAAGTTGTGATTACAAATCACATTTAGCACATGCATTATGAAAAATGCTTCAGAAGTCAAAAGTAGGGAGTTGTTATTGCTCTATGATTAATTATAATTACATGTGCGTGTACTTATAGGTTCCACTTAAGGTAATTTTGAAAATTGAGAATGTTGTGGAAGATATTAATCACATTTTCATGCAGCTAAGTGATTGTGTTCCATGCAATCATCGCTTTGTTAATAAGGCCACATAGTGAAGTTCCTCTTGATCTTATTCACTCAGTTTTGTTTAGTTATGACCAGTTGACTAGAAAAAGAATGGAAAGTGAAATAAAAGGAAGAATGTCACACTAACAACAACATTAAAGGGCTTCACTCCAGTTTGCAAAGACTAGCACACGAAGCAAAATTTTATTTGTTACTGTGTTAGTGTAACACTTATTTTTTCCTTTAGATAACTTAGTAACATTAACACTTCTGTAATGTTTGAACAACTTCACCTCCGTGATATCAGTGACCACAGAAACATCTGCCACTGCTCGTAAAAATTTTAATGTATCATGAATTTTTATCACTGCAGTTGATTGCCACATTGTTGTAGCTGCTATGGAGCATCTGCAAATTAAAAAGTGGAGCGATTTATTTGTACATAAACAGTGGAGTAGAGTTCCTCACGAGATCCTATAAAGTAGATGCCTCTTGTCACTGAAAGAGTAACCGTTCGTCCAGACACTCCTCTCAGTTGTGCTCTACCAAAGCCACTCTCCCTGACGATGACCGCTAATATGTCTGGATGATGGTGCAATCTGCCAACACCAATATAGTTGACCAAAGGATATGTTTGAAACCAATTAAGAAAAAAGAGAGAGAATTGTACGAACCAAAGTGAGAATTAGTGAGCGACTATTGTTGACTAAACAATAATTACAAAATGACAGTTTATATACACAGAATCAAAACGGAAATAACATCATACAATAATTAATAATCCATGAATGTCTGACACCCTCCCCACCTTGGATAGATACAATCTTTCTAACACAATACTAATATTAAGAGACATAATACATTCACAAAATTAAGGATAATTGGGGCGAGCCTCAACTCGCCCCACTAAGGCGAGGGAACATCAGTTTGTATGTACGGCATACGTTCGTCTAACTACTATTAAAGTTAAATGGCCTGATCTTCATTGAAAATAATTGTGGTCACAATTAATAAAATGGTGGCCAGCAGCAACTCTGAACTTATTTGCAGCAAACGGTCAGCAAGAAAAGACTAAACTGATGTTCAAAGACTTCTGTTGCAGCAAGGAAGGTTGGGACAGCAGGTATACAATGTTTTTATTGATATAAAGGA
>NW_003546883.1:45408-48952 GCF_000090795.2 Amphimedon queenslandica
TGCTCATAAATAATACACTATGGCTTGCTTAAGCTCGCCCCTTTAATGTTTTACATTTGTCTAGTAATAACAGCAACAATCAATAACTCAAATGTTAGCAATAACCCAATAATAACCATTCATTCACACCATACTTTAAAGAGAAAAACTCACAATTCACATCAATACACAAAGGAATTAATAAGAATTGTAAACAAAGCAATAACAACACAACAGAAATAATAACAAATTAGTTTGAAGAAAGTAGATTTACCTCAACATATTCCGTTAATTTTATCCTTCGAGCAATCTTGCAGCAATCCTGTCTCATGCTTCTGTAGCAGCCTCACAACATGGACGAATGATAGTACTCCCTATGTCCATAGTATCACCTGATTCAGGTTCTACATTTTCGGCCTCAGCACTAGGACACACAAAATTAGTTTTCACATTATTAGTACAATCCACTGATTTGTCAGTTTGAGTATTATCACTAAATTCTAAGTGACTGATCTATTCATTAACACTGCTTTTCACTGACCTCAATTCTAGTGGATATAATCTTTGAATTGGTTTTCTCAAGAATGATGACGGTTGAGAACCTGATCCAACTCTGACAACAGCCCCCCTTATCTTTCAATCTTGACCCATTATAGTCTTCTCAATTACTCCTAGCTTCCAAAGACCACAAGGTACATCATCATAAATAATGACCACATCTCCTACATCAACTTTATCAGGATGTCTTACCTCCAATCGTCTATGAGACTCTGTCAGTTCCAGCAAGTACTGTTGTCTCCAGCTTGTCCAAATCCTATCCAGAATGAAGCTCAAATACTTGACTCTCTTAGTAAAAGTAGCAGAGGGCTGAGGTTCATCTTTTGAGTGTCAATAGCACAAGTGATCTGGTAAGCTCAGCAACCTCCTGCCACAGATCAGGTGTGACGAAGTGAGAGGCTCATCCATATCATCCGCAAACATGTATGTCATTGGTCGTGAATTAAAAATAAGCTCCACCTCAGCTACCTCAGTCACCAACTCCTCGTATGTTAATCTAGCCCTTCCAACCATTCTCCTCAAACACCTTTTTAATGACTGAATAAGGCGTTCAAAAAGCCTCCCCACCAAGGGGCACAGTGAATGAAGCTTCTTGAAGTTAGATCGATCACCACGTCCAGATGAACCACCTGTGATGCACAACAGGTGAAAAGGCACACCCATGCCTTACCCTCGCATGATGTGTATGCATTTCATGCCCCAGATTTTGTTTGAGAATTGATGCTGTGTGAAGTGTGTGTATAATGTTTGATCATCATAGGACCAGCATAATCAACTCCTACAGAGGAAAAGGCGAGACCTATTTGAACTCTGTAGGCAGGTAGTGGTGGTGGTGGAGGTGGACGATAGTATGAAGCACTATGTCTCCGACAGATGACAAACCAATGTATGAAGTACCAAACCAGAGACAGTCTCCCAGGTATCTAAAATCGGCTCTGTAACTCAGTTAAGGTGTCCTTCACTCCTGAGTGCAAAACACGAGAATGTGCTCTCCTCACTACCAACTCTGTAAATGCATGAGACCTTGGTAAGGGTATAGGATGACGAGTGTTAAACGACAACTCCGCATTTCCTAGTCTATCCAGATGTGTCCATAGACCTTGTCCATCTGTATACAACTGAAATTGAAACTTCCACTCTTCACATACAATACCTCATTGTGCTTCTATCTGAACTTCTGCTTCTTCCAGATCCTTCCTAGTGTAGTGAGAGTAAATCTCAGTTTCTTCTATCCCAGAACTAGTGTCATCTTTAAGTTTCCTTCTTAGTTTACCTAGATATGACAATATGCATGCCGAGGATCGTAGTAGCTGCTCACAGCTGTGAAATTGCTTGATATCAATCAAAAAAAATCCCACTTCAGACTTCTATGCTACAGCCATAGTCAGAGATATTTTATCCTAAGCTCGTAGTTCCTCCAGACACTCTGGCAGAACTGAAGTAACTGTCTCTGCCGTAGTGGATTCAGGAGCAAACCAATCTGGACCACGTAACCATAACTCATTCTTCTGTACATCCATCAAACTAGTTCCCCGTGATGGCAAATTAGCTGGGTTATCTCTTCCCCAGCATTGTCTCCGCAATGAATGGGCACCTTTCCTCTTATTTCAGGAAATCTATTTGGAATGAATGGCTTTCAACTTCTCTCATTACCCTCGATCCAGTTTAGAGTAACTTGAGAATCTGTGAAAGAAATACAGTCCTTTATTGAACCTCTCAGCGCATCCTTGATAGTAGTCATCAGTCTGGCTAGCAGCACCGCTCCTAGGAGCTCTAATCGAGGAATGAAGGTCCTAATCATGTCTTTGATGCTACTAAACTACAGGAACCATTAGCATCCGATAAAAATGTAACAGCTGCGTAAGCTTGCTGTGATGCATCACAAAATCCAAGCAATGTGTAACCACTAGAGTCAATGTGAGAGTAACGTCATGCAATATGCATAGGCTCTTTAGTTCTCAGACCCTTCTACAGTCTAGCCCACTTCTCCATCCAAATCATTAGTCAGTGGCTCATCCCATTCTATCTTTGACACACATAACCCTTGGAAGAAAATCTTAAGAGCTGGACCTAAAAATCCAACAGGATCATAAACCTTACTAACCATGCTAACTACACTCTTCTTTGTGGGATGATTAGTCAATGCCTCATCAAAAATATGCTCAACACTAATGACAATTTCATTTCTATCCAATTGCATACAAAGCCTAAAACCTTGCACTCCCCTCTAATAGGAATAGAACCACCCAATCTAACATGTGTAGACTGCTACTGACGAACTTTCTCAAATTAAAACCCCCCATTTTAAAAATATTCTTGAACTTCTTGTAAAATTCAAAAGCTTCTTCTGCATTCTCAACCCCGGTCACAATATCATCAACAAAAATAGATTCCTTGATCTATTTATTTATTTATTTATTTATTTAAACTTTACAACTATGGTGACTGAGTAAAAAGACAAGAAGAGTAGGAAAATAGCTAAGTTAAAGGTACTACCGCATAGCGGAATAAAAATGTGATTGTTGTAGCTGCAGCAGATTGAGACAAAGTAATCTGACCAAAGTCTTCGACAAGGGCAAAGAGAGTGAAGCTTGCAGAGAACTAGAAGACTTCCTCACTGATTACAATCCAGATTTTGATAGCAAACAACTCTTAATGTCCAAGCATTGCAATCCTATATTGCGCGTAAAAATTTTGCCAGGTTTGCATTAAAAGGGTGGCAAAGTGAGCCTTTGCCAGACGAGCTTACAAGCCTTTAGTACACAGTTAATTCAATTAGCAAAATGCTTTTGAACAGCACTTAGATAGGAAACTGACACTGCTACAGCCCCAATATACAACTTTTTCAAAGAATGCAAAGGGACAGTGCTCTATCTTCCTTTGCCTTTTGAAAAAAATGTAGGCCAAAAACTTCGAACCAAAAAATATGCCAGATCCCAAATTGTATGTATTTCTGAATAGTGAACCTACAAAACATAACAAAATAGAGCACACATTGCTGATGTAA
>NW_003546883.1:49394-50817 GCF_000090795.2 Amphimedon queenslandica
ATGTCGATGACTATGTAAACTGTGAAGCATGACTATGGAAACAATTTGTAAACCACAAAGGTGCTCATTTCAACAGCATTAATCTTCAACATTTTGACTTTGATTGCAGGCCTTGTTGGCCACACCCACTAATTACCACACCCAAATCATCAATGCCCACCGAATAATCCAATCCTAGATCCGTGCCTGGAAAAGAGGCTAAGTACCATGATGAACACTGTTGGTATTGGCAAAGCAGTACTGATACCTAAGGAGTGAAGTAAAGCAATCAATAGCGGAGTTTGGATCTCCGAACTTTCTTTTACTTTTAGTTGTGTAGAATACTCCTTCTTGAAACGTAAGAGAATACTTGCACAAAGTAGACGCAGTCTCACCAGCAAATAATACTAGCCAACAATGTACTGAAGATCCAATATCAGTTCCGAGACAGTTTGTTCAAAGTTTCATGAGACATTAAGTAAAGTTTTAATCAAGAGACAGGTTTTCGGACAGGTGAACAAGTATTGTTGTAAACAAAAAAAAGCAGGCCAAAGGAGCTCATCACTTTCATTGTTTAATCTTGATAGCCAATCCTCCTCTTGTCGGTGAGAGTAGAGCTGAAGATATGACTAGATTTATAGACAAAACATTAAGGTACTTTTGGATGAAATTTTAATATTTTTTTAATTGCTGCCATTTTATAGTAAAGTAAAAGTTGTAAAACTTGTGCTATTTTTAAATTTTTACCATGCACTGTTTAGAAGATATAGATCATTGAACTTTAAATATTTAAAAAAATTCCTGCATAACTATTCATACTTTATACGCCATCTTTGATCTTGTGTCATTTCTGGATACCTCTGTATATTATAAAACTGGCGGGAAAATTTAATTGCAAGGTGGGGTTATGTTTTGACATCATATTAGTCAAACCATTAATAAAAATGGCCGCCTGTATGTATTTCCAGACTTTTGTTTATTGAGCTGTTTCATCTGGTGAATGCAGGCTCTACGAAGCTCTTAAGCTTGCAATCGTGGCATAATGAAGGCAATCACTCAATCAAGTTTGTATGCAGTAAATGCTTTTGTCATACACTGATGTTTGAAAGTCAACAAAACTTATGGAGATTTCAGCCCATTTTGCAAAACTTAAAAAACTTTTGCCAAATGATGCAACATACGACAATAGAAAATAATATTATAAACACAATGATATTACTAAAAATTAAAGTACTCTTATCATGTTCAAGAATTCTTTACTCAGTTTTCATTAATTTTACAAAGTTTAGTAAAGTTAATTGCATCTCACTATTAAGAAAAAAATTGACAAAATTATATATTGTAGAAAAAGTTTAAAGAAAACAATTTGTTTCCCGAAATCTAAATTGTGCGTTCAGCCCGTTGTACCTTAAGTTTTCTAAGGGCTGGTTCAATCAATTTAAGC
>NW_003546884.1:0-4488 GCF_000090795.2 Amphimedon queenslandica
AGGCATCTTTCGCTATCCTTTGGATAATTGTGTTCAATTGTATCTAACTTTGGATTCAGCAGGCCAAAGGACAATCCAAGATTTGACCACTTGTTGCTAGGAAAGTACCCATCATCCAATACATCTAATACTTCTCGCAAATCACTAATTGCCAAGATATCTGAGGGAAGAGTAAAAATAATGCAAGCAATAAGGAACTACTCAGTACATGTCCAAGCAAACTAGTCACTTTAATGACAACACTTACTTGCTTTATCTGTTGTAGTTGAATTAAAACTAACTATACCAGTGAATAAAAACCCAACAAGCATCAATAAAATAATCAAAGAAAAAAGACCAACCCCAGAAAAAAGATCTAGATAAAAAGAGAAAAGATATTTTACTGTACATGTAACATATTTTCAAACTATTTACATTTTAAAAAGGACGGCTTATTTTTAAATTCTCCTTTAAACCACACTGATTCTCTTTGAGTGAGGGAACGAGTACTTCTAACTTTGTCACAATGAACAGGATCAGAGCAGGTTTGCTTCTCAGCATCAGCTTTAATGTAATGAACCTCATTGGAACTGGAATACTTGCACTCACAGACATAGCAAACATCTCTTGATGACTGAGCAATCTGATGCCCATGATAACCATAAAGGGTGTCTTCTACTTGTTGACAACATTTCTTTATCAGTTTTAATATTTCTTGACAAACTGTTTTGAAAGGATCAGAATGACTACTCTCAAAAACATATCGCAACACATCAACTTGAATAACTTCATTAATATCAGTGAGAACAAAATCATCTGAAGGATAACCATAAGAGAAGCAGACACGATTACGATAGACAGGTACTGCATTATCATCATCAAAATTAAGCTTAACATTGGCATTAGTAGCCACAGCAGTTGCTAAACGAGTGAAGAAGCCAGGAGGTACATACCCAGTGGAGAATGTAATGTGTACAGGTGAGGCTCTTAGCTCATAACCAGGTCGTACTTCATTAGGATAACCTGCATATCCTGGTAGCACTGCTGGAAGAAAATATTGCTTAGCATCATCAGCCTCAATTTGAACTTGAGCTGCCAAACGAAAATGAACTAAAAGTTCAATTATTTCTTCTGGATCAATACCACTTGACTGCCATACCATTTTATAGAGTTGTTTAACAAGAATACCTTTACTTCGAAACAACAACCAATTTTTTCCTCCACTCCATCCTTTCTCTAGTGGGAACACCTTCCCAATGGTATCAACAAACCATTTTGGACTAAGAATGACTTTATTATTCAGTCCTTCTATTTGAGGATAGTAAAGCACAGCTCCCAGCTCATGGTAGAATTTCAATACTTCAGGAACATCATCTGCTGGTATATGACATGCCACTCCAATGGCAATGGCATCAGGTATACTAATGACATTCTGCTCCAGCTCTTGAAGAGCTTTACGAAACAGAACCCAATTGACAGGGGTTGGAACAACCAATGATTTGATAAAACTATCAATAGCTTTACGTAATTCTGTAATGCTGGGATCTTCTTCTTCTCCTTTGCCTGAGGTCGTATTATCAATGATTAGGACATCTTTGATAAGATCTGAGAATTCTTTTTCCTGATACAGGAACTGCATTTGCTTTTTTATTTCTTTCTTGCTTTCTTCCTCTAGCTTGTCACCACGAGTGCCAATACAGTAGAGACTAGGAGAAGAAGTACCATCTTTGTTGTGCTTCATGAGGTGACTGTGTATTGTGGATATCCATTTGGCCATTAGATCACTCGTGCTTTCATTCAATATCTCACCAAACAGCACTTTACCATCAGGAGTATTCTGACGTGACTGCCATCTTTCCTTGAAATTCTTTGAAGCATCAAACAGGAGGAGAAACATTGTACGAGGAGTGAGGAAGGCTGGGAGAATCTCAAGGAACACTGGCTGACCGCCACAATCCCATATATGAAGAAATGGCTAAAAATTGACAAAACTATGTTATAAAGCTATTAAAGTATGACTAACTTGAACAGTTGATTGTGTTGTAAGAGGTGGTTTACTACTAGGTGTAGTTCTTCTTAGTATTGATCGGATAAAACTACTCTCTATACCCAAAATGGAAGTTATAGAACTTGTAGAAACAGAGTCTCCTTGAGAATATGGTGCACTCAATATAGATCTGCGGTGTGAGTTAAACAAATGTTCAAGTTCCTCGATTTCATCTTCTTCTGTGGCTTCTCTCCATTTCTTTCCTGTCATTGTTTGCCATTCGTATCCAAATGGTCGTATAAACGATACATCAGATACAATGGTGCTTGTAGTACGACATTTGAAAGGTTCTTCCATTAATGAACGCTTGAGAGAAGTCTTGCCAGTACCAGCTGATCCCAGTAACATAAGACGAGCATATGCTACATCAGCACTTCCTTGTTCTTTGAGAGCTCTCTCATAGGCACCTAAGTATGATAAATATCAATGGGTACTCACAATATGCATGTAAAGTAAATCCTCCACAGAATTTACATGAGTATACTAAGTGATTATTGTTCACTTACTTATATCCTATAAATGTTAAGTGAAAATCCATTACATTAAAAATTTTTATTCCAAACTTACTTTTGGCTGAATAAAAACATTTCAACATAGAAGAAAAATAAAAATACACATGGACATGTAACATGACTTACAAACTGAAAGATCGTGAATAACACAGTTAGTAAGGTATCACAATGGTATCATAGAAAAAAATAAAATTATACATTCACATGAAACTTGACGTACTGACTGAAAGATTGTGAATAACATAGTTTAGTAAAGTACCACAATGGTATTATATAACAAAAGAATAAAGTTAGACATTCAAATGTGACATGACTTACAATCTGAAAGATTGTCAATAACAGAGTTTAGTAAAGCATCACAATGGTATCATAGAAGAAAAAATAAAATTACACATTCACACTAGCATGTGACATGACTTACTCTCTAAAGGTGAATAACACAGTTTCGTAAAGTATAACACAGTTTAGTAAAGTATCACAATGGTATCATAGAAGAAAAAAATATATCACTCACACTAGCATGTGACATGACTTACTTTCTAAAGGTGAATAACACAGTTTCGTAAAGTATAACAATGGTATTATTGAAGAAAAGAATAAAATTACACATTCACATGTGATGTGACTTACTGGCTGAAAGATTGTGAATAACACAGTAAAGTATCACAATGGTATCATTGAACAAAAAAAATAAAATTACACATTTACACGTGACAAGACTTACAATCTGAAAATTTGTGAATAACATAGATTAGTAAGTATCACAAATTATCATAGAAAAAATAAAAAATTACACATTCACATGTGATGTGACTTACTGACTGAAAGATTGCAAATAAAATAGTTTAGTAAAGTATCACAATGGTATCATAGAAGAAAATACTAAAATTATACATTCACATTTGATGTGACTTACTCCCTGAAAGATTGCAAATAAAATAGTTTAGTAAAGTATCACAATGGTATCATCATAGAAGAAAATACCAAAATTATATATTCACATTTGATGTGACTTACTCCCTGAAAGATTGTGAGTAACACAGTTCAGTAAAGTAGCACAATGGTATCATAGAAGAAAAGAATAAAATTATACATTCACATGTGACGTGACTTACAAGCTGAAAGATTGTGAATAGCACAGTTTAGTAAAGTATCACAATGGTATCATAGAAGAAAAAATAAAGCTACACATTCACATGTGACATGACTTACTCTCTAAAGGTGAATAACACAGTTTGCAATTTATAAAAATGGTATCATAAAATAAAAGAATAAAATTATACATTCACTTGTGATATGACTTACTTCCTGAAGAATTGTGAATAACACAGTTTAGTAAAATATTACAAGGTATTATAAAAATAAAAAATAAAACTACACATTCACTTGTGACATGACTTACTCTCTAAAGGTGAATAGCACAGTTTGCAATGTATAAAAATGGTATCATAAAATGAAAGAATAAAATTAGACATTCACACATGATATGACTTACAAGCTGAAAGATTGTGAATAACAGTTTAGTAAAGAATCACAATGGTATCATAGAAAAAAATAAAATTATACATTCACTTGTGATATGACTTACTTCCTGAAAGATTGTGAATAACACAGTTTAGTAACATATGACAATGGCATCATAAAAGAAACTAATAAAATTAAACACTCACATGTGACATGACTTACAAGCTGAAAGATTGTGAATAACACAGTTTAGTAAAGAATTACAATGGTATCATAGAAGAAAATAATAAATTAGACATTCACATGTGACATGACTTACTGGCTGAAGAATTGTGAATAACACAGTTTAGTAAAGTATCACAATGGTATCATAGAAAAAAAATAAAATTATACATTCACTTGTGATATGACTTACTTCCTGAAAGATTGTGAATAACACAGTTTAGTAACATATGACAATGGCATCATAAAAGAAACTAATAAAAT
>NW_003546884.1:7500-9210 GCF_000090795.2 Amphimedon queenslandica
TCACATGTGACATGACTTACTGGCTGAAAGATTGTAAATAACAGTTTAGTAAAGTGTCACAATGGTATCATAGAAGAAAATAATAAAATTAGACATCCACATGTGACATGACTTACAAGCTGAAAGATTGTGAATTACACATTTTAGTAAAGCATCACAATGGTATCATAAAAGAAAAGAATAAAATTACACATTAAAATTTGATGTGACTTACAGGCTGAAAGATTGTAAATAACACAGTTTAATAAAGTACCACAATAGTATCACAGAAGAAAAAAAATTACACATTCACATGTGACATGACTTACTGGCTAAAAGATTGTAAATGACACAGTTTAGTAAAGTGTCACAATGGTATCATAGAAGAAAAAATAAAACTACACATTCACATGTGACATGACTTACTCTCTAAAGGTGAATAACACAGTTTGCAATGTATAAAAATGGTATCATAAAATAAAAGAATAAAATTATACATTCACTTGTGATATGACTTACTTCCTGAAGAATTGTGAATAACACAGTTTAGTAAAATATTACAAGGTATTATAAAAATAAAAAATAAAACTACACATTCACTTGTGACATGACTTACTGGCTGAAAGATTGTAAATAACACAGTTTAGTAAAGTATCACAATGGTATCATAGAAGAAAAGAATGAAATTGCACATTCCCATGTGATGTGACTTACAGACTGAAAGATTGTAAATAACACAGTTTTATAGCAAAGTATCAAGTTTAATGGTATTATTGAAGAAAAGAATGAAATTACACATTCACATGTGATGCGACTTACTTCCTGAAAGATTGTGAATAACAGTTTAGCAGAGTATCACAATGGTATCATAGAAGAAAAGAATAAAATCACACATATACATTTGTGACGTGACTTACAAACTGAAAGATTGTGAATTAATAAAACAGTTTTAGTAAAGTATCACAATGGTATCATAGAAGAAAAGAATAAATAACATTCACTGTGACGTGACTTACTGGCTGAAAGATTGTAAATAAGTAAAGTATCACAATTGTGTCATGGAAGAAAAGAATAAAATTACACATTCACATGTGATATGACTTACTCTCTGCATAAAGGTAAATATAACAGTTTAGCAAAGTAACACAATGGTATCATAGAAGAAAAGAATAGAATTACACATTCACATGTGACGTGACTTACTGGCTGAAAGATTGTAAATAACACAGTTTAGTAAAGTATCACAATTGTATCATGGAAGAAAAGAATAAAATTACACATTCACATGTGACATCACTTACTCTCTGCATAAAGGTAAATAAAACAGTTTAGCAAAGTAACACAATGGTATGATAGAAGAAAAGAATAAAATTACACATTCGCATGTGACGTGACTTACTGGCTGAAAGATTGTAAATAACACAGTTTAGTAAAGTATCACAATGGTATCATTGAAGAAAAGAATGAAAAGACATTCACTTGTGACATGACTTACAAGCTAAAACATTGTGAATAACACAGTTTAGTAAAGTATCACAATGGTATCATAGAAGAAAAGAATGAAATTGCACAATCGCATATGTGATGTGACTTACAGACTGAAAGATTGTAAACAAGACAGTTTTATAGCAAAGTATCAAGTGTAATGGTATTATTGAAGAAAAGAATGAAATTAGACATTCACATGTGATGCGACTTACTTCCTGAAAGATTGTGAATAACAGTTTAGCA
>NW_003546884.1:9617-11713 GCF_000090795.2 Amphimedon queenslandica
TAGCACAATGGTATCATAGAAGAAGAGAATAAAATTACACATTCACATGTGATGTGACTTACTCTCTGAAAGATTGTGAATAACACAGTTTAGTAAAGTATCACAATGGTATCATAGAAGAAAAGAATAAAATAATACATTCACACGTAATGTGACTTACAAGCTGAAAGATTGTGAATAGCACAGTTTAGTAAAGTATCACAATGGTATCATAGAAGAAAAGAACAAAATTACACATTCACATGTGATGTGACTTACTGACTGAAAGATTGCAAATTTTTAGTAAAGTATCACAATGGTATCATAAAAGAAAAGAATCAAATTAGACATTTACTTGTGATGTGACTCACAAACTGAAAGATTGTGAATAAAACAGTTTAGTAAAGTATCGCAATGGTATCATAGAAGAAAAAATAAAACTACACATTCCCATGTGACATGACTTACTCTCTAAAGGTGAATAACACAGTTTGCAATGTATAAAAATGGTATCATAAAATAAAAGAATAAAATGAGACATTCACATGTGATGTGACTTACTGGCTGAAAGATTGTGAATAACACAGTTTAGTAACATATGACAATGGCATCATAAAAGAAACTAATAAAATTACACACTCACGTGTGACATGACTTACAAGCTGAAAGATTGTGAATAACACAGTTTAGTAAAGAATTACAATGGTATCATAGAAGAAAATAATAAATTAGACATTCACATGTGACATGACTTACTGGCTGAAGAATTGTGAATGACACAGTTTAGTAAAATATCACAATCGTATCATAGAGAAAAATAAAATTGCACATTCACATGTGACATGACTTACTCTCTGAACAATTGCGAATAACACAGTTTAGTAAAGCATCACAATGGTATCATAGAAAAAAATAAAATTACACATTAAAATGTGATGTGACTTACAGGCTGAAAGATTGTAAATAACACAGTTTAATAAAGTACCACAATAGTATCACAGAAGAAAAAAATAAAATTACACATTCACATGTGACATGACTTACTGGCTGAAAGATTGTAAATAACACAGTTTAGTAAAGTATCACAATGGTATCATAGAAGAAAATAATAAAATTAGACATCCACATGTGACATGACTTACAAGCTGAAAGATTGTGAATTACACATTTTAGTAAAGCATCACAATGGTATCATAAAAGAAAGGAATAAGATTACACATACACATGTGATGTGACTTACTTCCTAAAAGATTGTGAATAACACAGTTCAGTAAAGTATCACAATGGTATCATAGAAGAAAAGAATGAAATTCAAATTACACATACACATGTGATGTGACTTACTTCCTAAAAAATTGTGAATAACACAGTTCAGTAAAGTATCACAATGGTATCGTAAAAGAAAAGAATGAAAAAACATTTACTTGTGACATGACTTACAAGCTGAAACATTGTGAATAACACAGTTTAGTAAAGTATCACAATGGTGTCATAGAAGAAAAGAATGAAATTGCACATTCACATATGTGATGTGACTTACAGACTGAAAGATTTTAAATAACACAGTTTTATAGCAAAGTATCAAGTTTAATGGTATTATTGAAGAAAAGAATGAAATTACACATTCACATGTGATGTGACTTACTTCCTGAAAGATTGTAAATAACAGTTTAGCAGAGTATCACAATGGTATCATAAAAGAAAAGAATAAAATCACACACATATATTTGTGACGTGACTTACAAACTGAAAGATTGTGAATTAATAAAACGGTTTTAGTAAAGTATCACAATGGTATCATAGAAGAAAAGAATAAATAACATTCACTGTGACGTGACTTACTGGCTGAAGATTGTAAATAAGTAAAGTATCACAGTTGTGTCATGGAAAGAATAAAATTACACATTCACATGTGACATGACTTACTCTCTGCATAAAGGTGAATAAAACAGTTTAGCAAAGTAACACAATGGTATCATAGAAGAAAAGAATAAAATTACACATTCACATTTGACATGGCTTACTCTCTGCATGAAGGTGATAACACAGTTTAGTAAAGTATCACAATGGTATCATAAAAGAAAAGTATAAAATGATAATGACTTACATGACTTACT
>NW_003546884.1:11953-13397 GCF_000090795.2 Amphimedon queenslandica
TTTGGAAAAATGATAGCGTCTTTCTGTAATGATCAATTTACTGATACCGTATAGCCAAAAATTTTCAAGGCTTAAAATTTCGTGAATAATGAAATTTATGGAGAAATTTTAAATTCCGTGAAAAATATTTTCATGATTTTATTTTAATAATAATAATGACCACGCCTTATTTAATTAATACATGGCAGATTCAATGTTTGCATGGTTCGAGACGGACTCTTGTTTCAGGGGGCACTACGTCTACAAATCAGTGTGGACACCATGCAGTGATTGGGGAGATCATCATCTTTGACCTTGGCAGTATGCTTAAAATAGCAATACAGAGTAACAGAGCATCAGCTTGACCAAGAACACGACTTAACACGAGGGCACATTTATTAGCAAGGCGTAGTTAACCACGCCCTCGATTAATATTTATTTCGGGGGTTTAATTTTTCGTGATGCAAACAGTGATCACGAAAATTTATTCCTCACAAAATTTTTTGGCTATACAGTAAGTTTGAGACGTCTGTTTTGTACCCTTAACATAAAAACCAAAGTCTGTGACATTAACTATCACACCATTGTAATGCTTAGAATACACCGGAGGTCACCAACACGATTTCTATTCAATAAAACAAAATATAGATTTAAAAATAGTAAATGTGATCAGTAATGATTGCTTGTTCATAAATCACTGAATTTAAACTGTATAAACAGATACATTGCTATAGCTTTCAACAATATTGAAGGGTTACCTGTACAAAATAAGACTTATGCAACAAAAAGCTACCTAAGAAGTATTCAACTTTCAGCGAGGGGCCTAGTACACTCAAAAAATGAATTTTATATGGTAACCTATCTGGATTGTCTGGATCAACACGCAACTGTCTCTAAAAGTGTACGTTTAAAATCCACCTAGATATTGGCTGGATTATTATTAATAGTTATTGCACTTAATAACTAGCAGCCACCATGTTATTAAAGTTAATTAACCATTATTAATTTTAATTAACTATTAATGTTAGTTAATAAATCATTGTCAGTAAAATTCAGGATATTTTCTTGGATTATTGCTTGGATTTTTTGATTGTTTGTGAATTATTATCACTTAATTAGATTACTATGTAGCACTTATATTTCATAGATATAAAATTTCGTGAAATTGTTCCTTCTAAGCATTTGCAAATAAAAATTTTGTAAAAATGTAATCATAGTGGGTGCGACATATTGTGGGTGTGGTGCATTGCATGTGCACGCATAACCTCACATAGCACTGGAAGTCTTGAAAGTACTTTTGATGAAAGATTCCTGTCAGGATCAGGTAAAGGTAAAGTGTTCTGACTAGTAGGAGCAAGATCAGTCTTCTTGAAATACTTAAACAAGCTACCAGTAGACATTTTTGTGCTGTTCTAGATGGAAGATGTGGCTTCTGGTCCACAAGGCACCACCTATTTAATTACTA
>NW_003546884.1:16586-17729 GCF_000090795.2 Amphimedon queenslandica
TAATAACAACCCAGCTATACATGCAAGGTGGGGTGAAAACAATTATAGGAATATTTTTACACTGTTATGCTTGTTTGGATTCTTTCGGAAGTTTGAGATTTTTTTTAGTTGCAGGCCCTTGACTTTCAGCCATTTTTAATTTTATATACAAGTAATTAGAGAAATTATTTATGGTACTATCAACTAGATTTTCCTGTTGCTACACCCGTTTCCAATTCCTTTCATTTACTCTAATATCTATGCTTTGTTTGCCATTTTTTTCTCACTTCATTTGAACCAGCCCCCCCCCCCCATAACATTGACAAGCTTATTACGACACTGATACCTATACTATCAGATACCTCTTCCTCTTTATAAGACACCAGAGCAAACTGTTGCAAACCAGATAACAATAATCTGTAATGAATACAGTGACCTGTAAGGCATTGAATAAAATTATGTACCTTCTTTTAGACTCTTAAAAGCTTGTGCTCACAATGTGCTGTTGCCGTATTACTTTAATATAAAGCAAGCCATGCATTATTGAGAAAAATTGAAATTTTGAACTAAACACGTGGTCACATGTGTTTAGTAATGTAAAAGGTATGCTGAGTGTAAATTGTAATGGAGACACACATTGACTTTGAGAGACTATTAGAAGAAGTAAATAATCCAAACACTATCTCTTTATATATCTCTATCAGTTAGGATCAGAAGCAACCAATCTTCCTGATATATCACAAGGTATACAGTCACGTGACACTACTCACTGATCACGTGATCACAGGTTGGTCTGATGGTTTAAGATGAGCCATAGAATGAGTCTGTCTCAGTCTCCAGAGACGTTTGGTACATGGCTACTGATTAATAAACTAAAAGAAACAAATGATGTAATACTGATGTAATTAATGTATTATTAATATTGTTACTATTATTAGGATAAGGTGATTGATGGGGTAATTAGTGTGGGCATGGTATTACGAGATTTGATGTATATTAATCATCAAAATTTAATTGAATTACTAATCAAGGTAATAATAATAATTAATATTACTATTATTATTTTCTCTCAGTATACATGTATTTCATTCATTAGTTTATACAGTATATATAAATTACATACAGCTGGACTAGTATTAATACATGAAATATTGTCCAAGTAAA
>NW_003546884.1:38192-46916 GCF_000090795.2 Amphimedon queenslandica
ATCAAGAATGTTCCGTCAGTCGCCTGGTTCCGATTCGTCAGCTGATGGTCTGACACCAAATTATTTTAAAGTGAGTGGACAATAAATGAAACTTCTATATGTACATGTACATGTATAAGGATAAGGACATCAGGGTTTCCCACAAAGCATGCTAAGTGAGCTAAAAAGTATTATGCTTCATGAGCTGAAAGCCTTATTATAGCATATGGCTTTTGGAGCGACTTTAAAAATTTGTAAAAAAATCCAAACTTGATCAGAATCAGCTCAAATTTCCTGCACAACATAAGAACATGTATATGTATAAGGAAAAATTATAAAAATGGAGAATTCTCAACTTTTTATTTTTGGCGAAATTTGGCCAACGCCCCTGTACTATAGTACAGGGACTTTGACCCAATTTTTGAGCAACTTTAAAAATTCGTAAAAAATTCAAATTTGATTGGAATCAGCTCAAACTTTCTACATAACATAAGAACTTGTATATGTATCAGAAAAAATTATAAAAACAGAAAATTCTCTCCTAAAAATTTTTGACAAATCACCCTGTACCAGTACAAAGTCCGGGGACTTTGGCCAAATCTTGGAGCACCTTGAAAATCCACTGACAAGATGCTATATTCATAAAGGCAGTGATAGACATTGTTGTTCTTTTATTTTAAAGGTATCTGCTAGTGCTGATGATCTAACTTCTGGTGGTGAGGATCGTAACTCTATCCATTCCTTTGGGTCTAATCACAGTGGGGGAGGAGGAGGGGGCGGGGCTAAGATTAATTTTGAATTATCGGCAGCTGCTAACACCCAAAGCACCGTTGTCTGATAATAAAGTACACAATAATAGCCACTGATAATAATTAATAATAATAATTATGACTTGATATTGTGATTATAATATACTCTTTATCATTCTTCCTCTCTCTCTCTCTTTCTTGGAACTACTCGTGTTGTTTGCTTGTCTTATTGCTTTAATAACATTATTATTATTATTATTATTGTTGCATTTCTCAAGAGGTTAGATCCACTCATAGTGATATCCAGTGGAATGGAGGAGTAGAAATTACTAGTAGTAAATGACAATGATGCACAACCAGGTCATTCTACAGCTGGAGAGTAATTTTTATAAGAGAGAGACTGAGAAATAGATAGGAAGAGACAAGCTTCATAGATACATGTACATGCAGTTATGTGTACAGTCAGTTCCATTACCTGTACATGTACATGTACTTCATTCTGTTGATATTCTATTATTGGAATACTTTAATGCTGTAGCTACCATAACTAACTAATGACATCATCATAAAATCATATAGTGACTGTGATATCATAATAGTATCTACCATTGGGTGGAACTAATCTCAGCTCTAGATATGAATATTGTGAACACATACATGTAAATGTAATGTACATATTTTTAAATGGAACTTCCACCCACTACTGCAGTGAATCATTATATGTGCTTTGTTAAAGGTTAGTGTAGTGTTTGTACTGTAGACAAGATTCTGTCAACATTTCCAAGATGTCTTTCCTTTTATGGAAGTATATTTGGACTCTATTCAGGAAATATCAATATACACTGACTACTTGTGACAGGAACTGCTTCCTTATTCACCAGCATTGTGCTAAATAACATCCATTAATAACTTGAAAGAAACAAAGGACACATTACAAGTATGGATACAAATTCTTAGGCAGCACTGCTGTAGAGTACTAAGATGCTGCAGAGTACTAAGATGTTGCAAAAATTAAAAAAATTGGGCTTAAATAGTAACATTTTAAGTCAGAATATAAATCACAGAACATTTAAATATTTTAGCAGCTAAACTGATGTCATTCTACAATGTATTATAATAACTACTTAAAACATTCCAGTGCATAAATAAATGAAAATAATACATGTATACCAGCAGTAAATTAATAGAAAAATAGCAACCACTAAAATAATTCCAATGCTCATTTTAAAATTGATACATTATTTAAGTTCTTTTCTTGATCCTATTATTCAGTAATAATAATAATCATAATGTATCAATTAATAATCTCACTTATATAAGTAGCAGCTGTTGTCTCTCCTACTTTACCAACAGCAATAGCTAATCTGTCCCATGTTGCTTCAAAGCTACCTTTCAGCCATGATGCTAAACATTCTCTAAGGCATTGGTCAGGATCTCTATTGTATCTAGTCTCAATTGTCTTGAGATCATCGTAAAACAGACCCAAGTGGAGACCAAGATCAATCCATTTAGTAGTTTGAAAGTGACCATCTTTTAACACTTCCAATATCTCTGCTAGATTCCTGATACTCAATAAAACTATTTAAATAAATTAGTGAGAGTAAGTGCTTCATCATGTGTACCTTTTTGTTGATCATCTTTGGACTTGCTGATCTGAGTAATTGAAGAGTGACTGGCCTCATTTGCTGATTTAGTCTTTGGAACTGCACAAAAATATGAAACAACACTCATAGAAACCAGCATATACTTACTAGTATCATCATTATTAGCATCTTTCAATGCTGGTGGAGTCTAAAATTATAATAATGCAAAGCTCATGTATTAATGTTATATACATGTACCTCTTTTTCTAAATTTTTTCTTTCTTCCTTGAACCACAGTGACTCCTTGATGGTTAAGGAACGAGGAATTCTTTCCATTTTACAGTAAACAGGATCAGAGCTTGTCTTTTCAGCGCCGATGTCTTGAATGTAATGGATGTCACTGGAAGGACTGCACTGACAAACGTATTGTATTCTTCTTGATGATTGATGAGGATTGTGACCATGGTGAAGAGTTTTTTCAACCTTTTGGCAACATTCATCCAATAACTTCAATATTTTTTGACAAACTAATTTGAGAGAAACAGGATGACTACTCTCAGGGGCATATCGCAACACATCAATTTGAATAGCTTTATTAACATCAGTGAGAACAAAATCATCAGAAGGATGACCATATGAGAAGCAGACACGATTACGATAAATACTTCTTATTTCAACTTTAGAGGTTCGATTCAGTAGTTGATTAAAGAAACCAGACGCAGGTACAGCATAAGTATAATCACTTTCAAAATTGAGCTCAACATTGGCATTAGTAGCAACAGCAGTTGCTAAACGAGTGAAGAAGCCAGGAGGTACATATCCAGTGGAGAATGTAATGTGCACAGGTGAGGCTCTTAGCTTAAAACCAGGTCGTACTTCATTAGGATCGCCTGTGTATCCTGGTAGCACTGCTGGAAGAAAATACTGCTTGAATCTGCTATCATAAAGCTCAGTTTGAACTTGAGCTGCAAGACGAAAATGAACTAAAAGTTCAATTATTTCTTCTGGATCAATACCACTTGACTGCCATACTTCTTGATAGAGTGGTTGAACAAGAACACCATTATTTCTTAACACATACCATCTTCTTGTTCCACTCCATCCTTCTTCACATCCTTCTAGTGTGAATACCTTCCCAATGGTATCAACAAACCATTTTGGATTGAGAATTACTTTATTCTTCAGACATTCTATTTGAGGATAGTATAGTACAGCTCCCAGCTCATGGTAGAATTTCAATACTTCAGGAACATCAGTTGCTGGTATATGACATGCCACTCCAATGGCAATAGCATCAGATACACTAATGACATTCTGCTTTAGCTCTTGAAAAGCTTTACGAAAAAGAACCCAATTGACAGGTGTTGGAACAACTAACTTTTCAATAAAGTCACCAATAGCTTTGCGTAATTTTTTTATGCTTGGATCTTCTTTTTCACCTCTGCCTGAGGTCGTATTATCAATGATTAGCACATCTTTAATAAGATCTGAGAACTCTTTCTTCTCAAACAGAAACTGGATTTGCTTCTTTACTTGATTTCTCTTCCATTTTGCTTTTAGCTTGTCACCACGAGTGCCAATACAATAGAGACTAGGAGAAGTATCATCTTTGTTGTGCTTCACGAGGTGACTGTGTATTGTAGACATCCATTTGGCCATTAGATCACTCGTGCTTTCATTCACTACCTCATCAAACAGCATTTCACCATCAGGAGTATTCTGACGTGACTGCCATCTTTCCTTGATATCCTTTGAAGCATCAAACAGGAGGAGAAACATTGTGCGAGGAGTGAGGAAGGCTGGGAGAATCTCAAGGAACACTGGCTGACCACCACAATCCCATATATGAAGAAATGGCTAAAAATTAATACAAAATAGAGTACAGTACACATATTACTCACTTGAACAACTAATTTTGCCATCTTGTTACGTGTTCTGTTAGTTCTTTTAAGTATAGATTTGATACCACTATCTACATTTACAATGGAAACTTCAGAACGAATAGAAAAAAATGCATCATAAAAATATCGTGAGAGTGATTTAAGTGCATGGTGTGACGATGGTTTAGAATGACTGGATCCAAGCAAATGTGCAAGTTCTTCAATTTCATCTTCTTCTGTGGCTTCTCTCCATTTTTTTTCTTTCATTGTTTGCCACTCATGTCCAAATGGTCGTACAGAGGATACATCAGATACAATGGTGCTTGTAGTATGAGGATTGAAAGGTTCTTCCATTAATGAACGCTTGAGAGATGTCTTGCCAGTACCAGCTGATCCCAGTAACATAAGACGAGCATACGCTACATCAGCACTTCCTTGTTCTTTGAGAGCTCTTTCATAAACAGCTAGTATTTGGATAACAGGTTATAGGTATCAACATCAATAATTCTTGCATACATATATAAAAATAATAGAAAACCATTCAAAGTGTCTTACAAGCAATTAAGTCAGTGGTGTATGCATAAGTATTATGACAATACATGTATATAGCCTATTATGGGTAGTTTTGGCAATTTACTTACTTAAATCCTATAAAATTAATGCCAGGAACTATTTCTTAAAAAATTAACTTCACATATCTCACAACTTACTGGCTAAGTACATATAAAAAGAATAAAATTACATATTCACATGTGATGTGACTTACTGGCTGAAAGATTGTGAATAACACAGTTTCGTAAAGTATCACAATGGTATCATAGAAGAAAAGAATAAAATTACACATTCACATGCGATGTGACTTACTCTCTGAAAGATTGTAAATAACACAGTTTCGTAAAGTATCACAATGGTATCATAGAAGAAAAGAATAAAATTACACATTCACATGTGATGTGACTTACTCTCTGAAAGATTGTGAATAACACAGTTTAGTAAAGTATCACAATGGTATCATAGAAGAAAAAAATAAAATTACACATTCACATGTGACGTAACTTACGACAGCTATCTGAAAGATAACACAGTTCAGTAAAGTATCGTAGTGGTATCATAGAAGAAAAGAATTAGATTATACATTCACATGTGACGTGACTTACTTTCTGAAAGATTATGAATAACACAGTTTAGTAAAGTATCACAATGGTATCATAGAAGAAAAGAATAAAATAACACATTCACATGTGACGTGACTTACATCCTAAAAGATTGTGAATAACACAAATTTTGTAAAGGATCATGATCGTATCATAATAGTAATAAATTAAACTACACATTTACATGTGATGTGACTTACTGACTGAAAGATTGTGAATAACACAATTTAGTAAAGTATCACAATGGTATCATAGAAGAAAAGAATAAAATTACACATTCACATATGATGTGACTTACGAACTAAAAGAATGTGAATAACACAGTTTAGTAAAGTATCACAATGGTATTATAGAAGAAAAGAATAAAATTACGCATTCACATGTGATGTGACTTACTGGCTGAAAGATTATGAATAACACAGTTTAGTAAAGTATCACAATGGTATCATAGAAGAAAAGAATAAAATTACACATTCACATGTGATGTGACTTACTCTCTGAAAGATTGTGAATAACACAGTTTAGTAAAGTATCACAATGGTATCATAGAAGAAAAGAATAAAATTACACATTCACATGTGATGTGACTTACTCTCTGAAAGATTGAGAATGACACAGTTTAGTAAAGTATCACAATGGTATCATAGAAGAAAAGAGCAAAATTACACATTCACATGTGACGTGACTTACCTCCTGAAAGATTGTGAATAACACAGTTTAAGTAAAGTATCACAATGGTATCATAGAAGAAAAGAATGAAATTACACATTCACATGTGATGTGACTTACTCCCTGAAAGATTGTGAATAACACAGTTTAGTAAAGTATCACAATGGTATCATAGAAGAAAAGAATGAAATTACACATTCACATGTGATATGACTTACGAACTGAAAGATTGTGAATAACACAGTTTAGTAAAGTATCACAATGGTATCATAGAAGAAAAGAATAAAATTACACATTCACATGTGACACAACTTACTTTCTGAAAGATTGTGAATAACACAGTTTAGTAAAGTATCACAATGGTATAGAAAAGAATAAAATTACACATTCACATGTGACGTGACTTACATACTATACAAGATTGTGAATAACACAGTTTAGTAAAGTATCACAATGATATAGAAGAAAAGGATAAAATTACACATTCAGATGTGACGTGACTTACTTCCTAAAAGATTGTGAATAACACAGTTTAATAAAGTGTCACAATGGTATCATAGAAGAAAAGAATAAAATGACACATTCACATGTGATATGACTTACATTTTCTGCCATATCTATTAAGAATCCTTTCGACCTGTGATATAAGAGAAGTATGAGTTTAATTACCCAGATGATCAAGATTTGTCATATAAATGATGCAGAAAAGGTATTGGCTAGTATTAGCCCCTCATCATTAATTTGCAAGGTTGTACCTATGTGTATTACTCATATTTGTCCTCATTGCTGCTATTGCATTAAAATAACTGAACTGACGGTCAAACTACTTCTGGCTATCATGCTGAATTTGAATTTGATTCAACTCTAGCATAAACTTAAAGCATACTGTACATTCGAAAGCTCAAATACCCACACTTTTGATTTAAAATTGAGCACTCTCATAGTTTTCTTTCCTACCTACATAAATACCACGCAACTTTGAGACATAATTAAAATGCTTGCATCTATATCAACATAAAAGGAGAACAATGAATTTAATTTGAATGGCTTAAGGCCTTCTAACAACAATAATGTTGCCAAAACAGAACATCTTTTTATTGTTGGCAATATGTTGCTTAATTACCAGATCAAACTAACAACAAATGTTGCTAGCAACAAGTTGCCTGTGTATGAAGGCCTTTAGGGAAGAAAAGTTCTTCCTCAAATCTAAAAGCTCTTCATAAAAGTTCTTCCTCTTCATAAACACCATGCAATAGTAGACTGTAGCAAACCAGAAAACCACAAGTCATTTAAATTATAAAATTTAATGAGAATACAAAAAACATGACTTGCTTAGTCAATTCATAGTTTCTCCTTTCCTGACCACTAGGATATAACCATTAATAGTAATGATTAATTTAAAACCAGACACAGGCCACACACAAATGAACAAGTAAGGAAATTTGCTTGATCGAATTAATTGAAATGGCCTGAAGAAAAAGCTCTTCCTATAAATGACTCTCAAAATTATATCTCATAATACTAGGGGACTGTGTTTCTACAAAATTTCCTGTATTAACTTGCTAAAATTCAAAATGGCCACTTTCAAACTATCAGATACCTCTTCCTCTTTTGTTTTAAGACAGCAGAGCGACTGCAGTAGACCAGACAACAATAGCTGTAATGAATGCAGTGACTTGTGAGGCATTAAATATATAAAAAATACCTTCTTTTGAAAGGTGTATTGATTTCCCTGACCTTAAGTTTGAGCCCCACCCTAATTCTTGAGCCCCACCCTAATTCTTGAGCCCCACCTAAAAGGTTGTGCCGTATTATCTACTTCTAGATCTAATAAAAGGAATAATAAAAATTGAAAATCTAAGTCTAAACACGTGGTCACATGTGTTTAGTGATGGACAGTATTTTAGAAGATATGCTGAGTGTAATGGAGACACACATTGACTTTGAGAGGCTATTAGAAGAAGTGAATAATCCAAACACTGTCTCTTTATACATCCCTATCAGTTAGGATCAGAAGCAACCAATCTTCTTGATATATCACAAGGTACCCAGTCACGTGACACTACTCATTGATCACGTGATCACAGGTTGGTTTGATGGTTTGAAACGAGCGATAGATCATCAAGCAATGAGTCTGTCTCGGTCTCCAGAGACGTTTGGTACATGGATAAACTAAAGGAAACAAATGAAGTAATACTGATGTAATTAATGTATTATTAATATTGTTACTATTATTAGGATAAGGTGATTGATGGGGTAATTAGTGTGGGTGTGGTTTTACGAGATTTGATGTACATTAATCATCAAAATTTAATCCAATTAATAATCAAAGTAATAATAATAAATATAATTTTACTCTCTCTCTCTCTCAGTATATTTCATTTATTAGTTTATACAGTATATTTAAATTATATACAGCTGGACTAGTATTAATACATGAAATATTGTCCAAGTAAATATTATGTATAATTAATAATATACTCCTCTCTCTCTCTCTCTCAGTTCTTCAATTGAAATATGAAAGATTTAGTTTGTGAATATTTTCAATAGTGATGGATCCCGTGACAATGAAGATGTCTCCGCCCTATTGGCCAACACTCCAGATAAAGGATACCATCCTGTTATAGGACCACTCCCACCTCAGCCTCCACCCTCAATGGGTTCTCAAAACGGGTTTGGTTCTCAGTCCTCGATAGACGAGAGCGTCTAA